>NW_027189213.1:318836-363950 GCF_040958095.1 Procambarus clarkii | reverse complement strand
CAACATTACAACTCTTCAACCTAATTATTTAGTACAAATACGAGATCCTTCTGAATATCTTCAAGTTGTTGATAAAACTATAAAAGCAGATACATCCATCCCCAACTTCCAATAGAACCTCCTAATGATGTACATCATATACCACAAGATTTGTGCGATTCAATGTCATTTAATCAGTATGTAAATTTGTATACCCCACCTAAAACACAAGGATGTATATGGTAATTTATATTATAATTAAAACTTTTCAATTATATTAATAATTTAATATATTGTTTGTTTATTGGCAATTACCCAAAATACTTAGTTGTTGTTTTTTATTTTTTATGAATTACCCTCTAATATTTTTTTTGTTTTGGTATTTTATAAAAAAAATGAACATTTATATATTTGTTGTTGGTATATGTTTACTAATTATTTTATTTTTAATGTGGATGAGAATCCAATCCACAAACAGCGACACCATCTCTCCACAATCAGAAGATGTCAGTGCCACCCTCCCAACAGCACGTGCCACTGTCCACCACCTCCACCAGCACTCCAGCTGCTGACGACAGCGGTGCCACTGTCACCACCTCCACCTCCACCAGCGCTCCAGCTGCTGGCGACAGCGGTGCCGCTGTCACCACCTCCACCTCCACCAGCGCTCCAGCTGCTGGCGACAGCGGTGCCGCTGTCACCACCTCCACCTCCACCAGCGCTCCAGCTGCTGGCGACAGCGGTGCCGCTGTCACCACCTCCACCTCCACCAGCGCTCCAGCTGCTGGCGACAGCGGTGCCGCTGTCACCACCTCCACCAGCGCTCCAGCTGCTAACGCAGAGACGAGGACTTTGGGGGGTAAGGGGTGGAGTTGGGCTCTGGATGGGTGAGGGGAGGGGGGGTGTTAAGGTGGGTCGCCGAAAACGGAGATTCGAACTCAAAAGGCGGGCTAGGATCCGTCCCTGATCCGACACAGAGACAGAACGGAGAGACGACCCACTGTGGCAGGGTGAGGCGTCGAGAGAGTCCTTCCCACAATTTTTTTAATAAATGGCTAAGAATTATTGAACATTGAGAGGTTTCGTTTAGCATATTATAAAAAAAAATAATAGACATATGTAGCAGCCAGAAAGCCACACCTGGACCACTATGCTAGGCCCGACCTGCCCAACGAGGCAAGTTCCCCTGAATCTATATATTTTCCAATTTTCCTCTATGAAGTGATAAATCTGTACATTTCACCATGCACAAGTTAATTAGGTTAGGGGCTAGGTTAGGTTCGGTTCGGTCATATATCTATGTTAGTTTTAACTCAAATTTCCAATAATCAACCCATACATAATGAAATGGACAGATTCATCACTTCACAAGAAAAAAAAATTGAAAAAAATATAAATTCATGAAAACTCGGCCCATCAGGCAAATCGGGTCTTGCACAGCAGGCCAAATACAACGTTCTGGCAACCAGGCACGACATATATATATATATATATATATATATATATATATATATATATATATATATATATATATATATATATATATATATATATATATATATATATATATATATATTTATTTTGGTGGTTGTTATTGTTTTTTGTAATAGGTTTAAATGGGTTTCAGGAGACCTACCCGTTGTTTGTTTCTTCCTCTGTATGTGTCGTTTTACCCACTCACTTAGGATCTATTATTGAGAATAAGGATTTGATGAATATCTCTTTAGTAACTTGTAACTTACATTCGAATTACTATTCTCCCAGAGTTTTTATTATTATTATTATTATTATTATTATTATTATTATTATTATTATTATTATTATTATATTAGGCATACCACCACCTTCAATTAATAAATATACAGTTAGATCTTAGAAATTGTAAACATTATAGAATATGAATTTTGTATATAATATGAATTTTGTATATATCAAATTTAATATATTTCTTTTTACAACACACACACACCCACACACACACACACACACACACACACACACACACACACACACACACACACACACACACACACACACACACACACACACACACACTGTAGGTTTTTATGATTATAATTAAAAAATTTAGGTAATTTTATGATCAGTATTGATTACACTTGTATTAAAAAAATAAAGCAAGCACCTGTTTCTATGACTTGGTAAATGTCATACATTACAACAATTTTTTTCGAATACTTTATTAAATTTACTGTGCTTCAAAATTCATTTGGTCTCTTTCTTCATGGTTTATAATTTTATATGTATTAATCGTTGTAAAAATCACGAGAATTACTGCAATTAGCCCAGCAATGGCATGATGTGACCCCATAACATATTTCATGTGATCATCAGATTTAACTGAATCCATAAATGGTATTTTATCATATACATTCATAACAGATGTTATTGTAATAAACAAACATAAGATAATTAATATAATAAGTATAAAATATGTGAATATTTTATTACCGAACATATCTTTTTTTGTTCTTTTTTATATAGGAGAAAAATAATAAAATGACTATGAAATTTAATTATAATTTAATAATTTAATAGATGTATAAGCTGTTTAGCTGGAGGAACGATTTTTTGGGCATAAGAAACAATTGATTTATATTGATATTGATGGTAAGTTAAGATAAATGTAATTAATAAAAGAGCCATAATAGCAATTACTAATGACATTAATGATTTGGAAATATTTGTTCCCAAAAGATAAAAGGTGGCTAATAAACCAACCAAAAAAGACAGATACATAATAGAAAGGGACCAATTTGTTTTTTTCTTAACGACATTCATTTTTTCCTGTGATATTTCCTTATTATCATGTGTCTCATTAATTGTGGGAGTTGTTAATGTGGTTGGTATTGGATTCCAATAAGATTCTTCATGTACTCTATTAGCTATTCTCAAATCCATAACATGAGGTTGAGGTAGTAACTGAGGAAGTTGTTGATGATTCTCGCCTGAAGCCGTTGTTGTTGTTGTTGTTGTTGAAAGATGAGGATGTACCATTTTATTTAACGATTTTCTTTTATTTTTTTAATTATAGTTTTAATTAATGTTTCACTATTGAAGGGTATTAGTGTTTTGAGTCGATGGCTGTTTATATGTATTAGGGCTTCTTCAAGTGGGAAATAACAGGCAATTTTTTCTTCATCTAAGCGATGACTGAAAGGAAAACGATGCATATAATTCTTAATTGCACGGTTGTTGGTCTTCTTATCATTTAGGTTGAAAATACATCCTAAAGTTCCAAGTATCCAATTTAAACATCGAGACCGAGAGTGCGTAAATTGAATTAAATTATTTGCATTTTCAGTTTCAATTAAAATACTATAATCACACTGATAGGTTTTACCATTCAGTGCTATCCATTCCTCTGATATCATTGGTAAATTATATTGGTTATTATGAATCATCCCCAATTTAATTCTTTTAATAATTGGTATAAAATCTAAATGAAAACAATGTGTTTCTTCCATAAACTCTCTAATTTGGGTAATTATCGGAATCTTTTGATCAATTTTTTCAGGTTGACCACGAGGAAGTGTATACTCTCCCTCTATTGTATTTCCATTACCAAACATATGTTGATATAAATTAACATATTCGGCTTGACTCATGGGGGACGAATTTTCAAAAATAATAACATTTTTCGTTTTATCATTCCATTTATGTCGATAACTTTTATTATTAAGATACGAAATATAAAAGTATGATGGAGAATGTAACATTAGGATTTTACATTTTTTTAATATAACTTTTTCGTCTGTGCTAAAACATTGACTGGCATCTACATATAAAAGCCCTAAAGATTTTTTAGTTTTATTATCATAATTTAATTGGTTTTGTTTTAATTGTATTAATGGCATATTTATAGTGGGAGGAAGATGTGCATTTTTGTAATAAAAATCAGTTTCTTTACAATACTGAGATGACATACTGACTATTTTGTATCTAAAAATGAATGGTGTTTATATAATAATTTATATATTTTTTGTATTCTAACGGAACATGGATTATATTCATTAATGTGTAGTAGGGAGTGGTGGTGGTGGTGTGGTAAGGTTGTTGGGGTGGTGGTGAGATTAGGGTGTGTATATTGTGGGTGTGGGTGATAATAAAAGTTGTGGTGGGGTTGTTGTGTTGGTGGGGTTTGGGGAGGGTGGTGGTGGTGGTGGTGGTGGCGGCGGTGGTGGTGGCGGCGGTGGCGGTGTTTGGGTTGTTGTGTTGGTTGGGTTTTGGAAGGGTGGTGGTGGTGGTGGTGGTGGTGGCAGTGTTTGGGTTGTTGTGTTGGTTGGGTTTTGGGGGGGTGGTGGTGGCAGTGTATTGGTTGTTGTGTTGGTAGGGTTTTGGGAGGGTGGTGGTGGTGGTGGTGGTGGTGGCAGTGTTTGGGTTGTTGTGTTGGTTGGGTTTGGGGACGGTGGTGGTGGTGGTGGTGGTGGTGGCAGTGTTTGGGTTATTGTTTTGGTTGTTGTGGGGGTTGTTGTGTTGGTGGGGTTTGGGTTGTTGTGGGGGTTGTTGTGTTGGTGGGGTTTGGGTTATTGTTTGGGTTGTTGTGGGGGTTGTTGTGTTGGTGGGGTTTGGGTTATTGTTTGGGTTGTTGTGGGGGTTGTTGTGTTGGTGGGGTTTGGGTTATTGTTTGGGTTGTTGTGGGGGTTGTTGTGTTGGTGGGGTTTGGGTTATTGTTTGGGTTGTTGTGGGGGTTGTTGTGTTGGTGGGGTTTGGGTTATTGTTTGGGTTGTTGTGGGGGTTGTTGTGTTGGTGGGGTTTGGGTTATTGTTTGGGTTGTTGTGGGGGTTGTTGTGTTGGTGGGGTTTGGGTAGGGTGATGGTGGGGTGTTGTTTGGGTTGTGGTAGTTTCCATATCTTTTATTATTTGAGGAAATTTTTTTACCAAAATTTTCCCAAATTGTTTTTCCTGACATTTATACCGAAATAAAATATATGAAAACAATACTGCAAATTCTTTTTTTTCTATAGTTTCTTTTACAATACTATGTATAATATCTCGAGGTATATTATCATGGTAAATGGTTTGGCATATGGTATCCATTCCTTCAATTAAAGATTGAATTAGATTTTTTTTATCATTTACAGATACCTCTCGAAATTTTCGTATTGTAATCTCAATTTTGTTCGAGGATAAATCCATGAAACTTTTCAGAAAGCTACATTCCGGATTCCATTGAATATGAAGAAGTAGAGGCTTGTCAGAAATGTCAAAATTCCATAGCCCAAGATTACAAAAAGCACATTTCACATGATCACTAAGACCTGTATAAAAGAATCCAGCTGAACTTAGATCTTCTGAGTTTGGTAATGTAAGTGGCCATGTGCTAAAACTTTCCAGGCGATTTTTACAATCTTCATATGTTCGATCGACACTGGGACAATGAGGTGACAATGAGAGGACTAAATTGGATTGCAGAATAACTTCACATAACTCTAAAGGGACATTACCAATGGGTTTTCCCATGATAAATGGACAATAAGGAACTCTTTGTCTATGTTTATTATGTGGAATATCGTTTATTTGCCAGTTCTTGATAACTGTATTGCAGAAAATACATGCACATGCATCGTTTCTTTTAAGATAAAAAAATCCATCCCTAGCTAAATTTAGAGGGGAAATCCATGGGAATTTCCAATTGTTAAATGTGTCTAGACGTGCACTTTCAAACTTCAAAAAAAAAATGTTGTTAAACATTCTGATAGGTGTTTTAATTTGTGAAACAAATGTACAATTATGTTCTGGATATACAATTGCATTACTATTTATATTGAATGTAAGTGACAAATGACACTTTATACATTTCCATAGATTTTCTTGTTTGTTATAATAAAACCCATTTCGTTTTAAAATGTTTAAATTTATTTTGAAATTTAAACCTTCTAATGTTTTCATGCTATGTTGTCCACTCATTTTGGTATGTAATTAATGAATGGTAAATTTATTAAATCCGTCTGACCATATTATATATTTACTAGGCATGGCATTATATATATATTTTTTTTTTATTTATATTTCGAGATTCTTCAGGTTTACAGTAAAGGCTTCAAACTCTTCTTTTCAATTCCAATTCCATTATCATCACTAGTGTTCTAGGCGATTTGTAAAAAAAAAAAAAAAAATTGGTGGTTATATAATAAACATATTGAAATAAAATTAAAATAGTGATAGGATGATATCAAAGCAAAAGAAAAACGAAGAATTTTGCAGCAAACATGAATTTGAATTAAAAATTAGCCAAATGTTAGAAAAAGGTGGGCCTGGGAGTCGGAAAATTTTTACTCGAGAAAAATTAGCACAATACATTGAGGAAGTCAAAAATGCTAAATTGAAACTGAATTGGAAATCTTCTCATGAATATGATCTATTGTCTCGATATGATGTCAAAAATCTATTTGGGGATGATGTCTTAGTAACCATCGACGAAACTGAACGAAGAATGAAGCGGGGGACCAAGCGTAAACTGACCAGTGACAATCGTCATTCTACTACGGCTGTAACAACAACAGGAGCAACAACAGCTGATCCTGGCCGGATGTGTCGTCGTTTCATACATCAAGGGCAATTGTATGATACGATTTATGATGCACACAGAGCAGTTTGTCACGGAGGAGAAAAAAGAACTTATTTTGAAGCAAGTAAAACTATCGCTAACGTCACTCAACAATCGGTGAAACTCTTTATTTCACTCTGCCACATATGTAATTTGAAACGACTTCCTCGACGAAAAAAGGGGGTAATACGGCCCATTGTATCGACCAGTTTTGCGGAGCGAGGACAAATGGATTTAATAAATATGCAAAAAGAAGGAGGATGTGTGTATAAATATATTTTACATTATCAAGATCATTTAACAAAGTTTTCGGTTTTACGAGCTCTTCGCAGTAAACGGGCGATTGAAGTGGCACGCCACTTACTCGATATATTTGCTCTCTTGGGAGCCCCACGAATTCTGCAGAGCGATAACGGCCGTGAATTTGTGGCAGAGGTGATTCAAGAGCTAAAAAACGAAATGTGGCCCAACATGCTCCTCATTAATAGCAAACCTCGTCATCCACAGAGCCAAGGGAGCATTGAACGTGCGAATGGGGATGTAATCAAAATGCTTGGCAGTTGGATGTGTGAGAATCAAACGCGAGATTGGTCAGCTGGACTTCCCTTTGTGCAATTCACCAAAAACACAGCATATTCACGTGGAATTGGCATATCACCTTACAAGGCAGTTTTTGGTATAGAACCGCCAATATATATGAATAATAATACACCTTCATTAATAAAGATGATGCAATTGAAA
The DNA here is from genome assembly GCF_040958095.1 of Procambarus clarkii. Classification (NCBI taxonomy): domain Eukaryota; kingdom Metazoa; phylum Arthropoda; class Malacostraca; order Decapoda; family Cambaridae; genus Procambarus; species Procambarus clarkii. Next base: position 356,662 of record NW_027189213.1, on the reverse strand, counting down.
TTAAGAGAAAAATAGAGGTGATGAGTTAATAGTACATTATTTCTTCAAATTTATTTATGTTAGTTAAAATGCACGTGCTAAATATCAAGGTTCATTATTAATTTATTTTTGTTTTTGTTTTTGTTTTTGTTTTTGTTTTAGGATACAAGAAGTTTGACTGAACTGAAAGTTGGTTGGGAATGAAAAAGACTAAAGGAAACTAGTACTAGTGTCCCCCCCCCCCCAAAAAAAAAAAATATGAAAAACATACCTCATAAACCCAAAATAGTTCTGGATGGGTTCTACTGAAGATGGATGGGTACCCAGCATCATCACAATTGAAATTCATAATGCAAATATTGGATATAGGTTCGATGATAACTAAATTGTTTGTTGAACTAGTTTCCAACATTGACCATCATATATAATAATCAACTCAAAAGTGGCATGGACCAGGGGAATCCGACTGTCTAATTAAAACAAAGCAAAGCAATGCGATGGTCAGAGATTGATGTTGATGTAATGTGATTTCTGCCCAGTGCTCGGAATGTCAAAGTGAAGAAATTCAAAGAAGCGCGGGTAAACGGCGTGAGTCATATATCATACAGTGGGGAGTTGATGATTGAGATTCATTCAATAGGCCGTTACTTAACATATATTATATTAACCTAACCTAACCTATGTTAGGTTAGGTTATGTTGGGTTGGTTAGGTTCGGTCATATATCTACGTTAATTTTAACTCCAATAATTTTTTTTTAACTCATACATAATGAAATGGGTAGCTTTATCATTTCATAAGAAAAAAATTAGAGAAAACATATAAATTCGTGAAAACTTGGCTTATTAGGCAAATCAGGCCTTACATAGTAGGCTGAGAAGTCCATTCTGGCTACTAGGTACCACATATATCCAACTCGAATTGATATACTCTCTGTAGTGATACTTTTTTTAAATAATACTTACAATAAGAATAAAGGTATTAAAAAAAAAATATATATAATATCATTTCTATACTACTTATTATTAAAATACTTATTTGTCAATTTAATTATATGGAGAATAAATGTGAATTGCTATATTCAATATCATAACCAGATTGTATTAACATGTGATACAAATAATACAACTGTAAATTATTTAAATTTGTGGTGTCAATTTTCCAATTTGGTGATAGATGAATAGGATTTTCTTTATAATAGTTAATCAATGCATCATGAAAAATTTGCTCATTCGGCATTAAAATAAGTTGTTTGTAAATTGCATCTGAAATTTTATTTGGACATTTTGAAGAATTATAATACGGGATAACCATATTATTAATGATCATAAAAGCTAATTTGAAAGGTGAATTGGAATTATGAAAGTTGTTTTTATAATTTGAAACTTTTTCTTGTATAAATTGAACATATTTTCGTTTTTCTTCTTCATCATTTTGATTATTAATAAATATGTTTGTTTGATCCTCCACAATCATTAAATTTTCAGTATTATCTTCTTTGAATGGTGGCAGTGGCGATTGTTGCGGTGCCGGTTGCAGTGGTGATTGTTGCGGTGTCGGTTGCAGTGGTGATTGTTGCGGTGTCGGTTGCAGTGGTGATTGTTGCGGTGTCGGTTGCAGTGGTGATTGTTGCGGTGTCGGTTGCAGTGGTGATTGTGGCGGAGTCGGTGTCGGTGGTGATTGTGGTAGTGATGGTGATGGTAGGTGTGATAGGTCAGAATCCATTTTAAGGATTGATTTTGGGATTTTTTTTTATACATTTTATATATATATATAAAAAAAAAAGAGGGGCTGGATTTTTATTATAGAAAGAGACATTATACTAAGATGGTAAACCAATGTTTTTAAGTAGGGGTGGTGGTGGTGGTGGTGTTGCTGCTGCTTTTGGTAATATACCTTCATCTTGATTGATAAACGTTACAATTTCATCCTTTTTTCCCGGTTTGAATGATGTCAGTTAAGAGATGGGGATTTCGGGTTCTTAAACAATATTATCATTGGTCATCAATATCACTAAAAATACGAAAGTAATTCCCTTCGTCACATGATTCCGTGTTAATATGTCACAAAAAATTATTCCTGTTTGGTGTATTCATGTTTAATCTTTTGCTGGTTTATATACCATTCTTCATAAACTTCCAACTTTCTAGTTAATTTCAAATGTATTTTTTTATACATTAGATGTCTATATGATTTAAAATAGTGTTGCCTTATCTAGATTTAAATAACCAAGTGTGTATATATGCTTGTGGGTGCCGGATGTCAAAGAGTGACTGAGCGGAGGAGCTGTGTGTGTGTGTGTGTGTGTCTTTGTGTCTTTGTGTGTGTATGTGTGTCTTTGTGTGTGTGTGTGTGTCTTTGTGTCTTTGTGTGTGTCTTTGTGTGTGTCTTTATGTGTGTTTAAGTGTGTGTGTGTGTGTCGTTGTGTGTGTCGTTGTGTGTGTCTTTATGTGTGTGTGTTTTTGTGTCTTTGTGTGTGTTTTTGTGTCTTTGTGTGTGTGTGTCGTTGTGTGTGTGTGTGTGTGTGTGTGTGTCGTTGTGTGTGTGTCTTTATGTGTGTTTAAGTGTGTGTGTCTTTGTGTCTTTGTGTGTGTGTGTGTGTGTCTTTGTGTGTGTGTCGTTGTGTGTGTGTGTGTGTCTTTGTGTGTGTCTTTGTGTGTGTGTGTGTGTCTTTGTGTGTGTCTTTGTGTGTGTCTTTGTGTGTGTGTGTGTGTGTCTTTGTGTGTGTAAGTGTGTGTGTGTGTGTGTCTTTGTGTGTGTGTGTGTGTGTCTTTGTGTGTGTGTGTGTGTGTGTGTGTGTGTGTGTGTGTGTGTGTGTGTGTGTGTGTGTGTGTGTCTTTGTGTGTGTCTTTGTGTGTGTGTCTTTGTGTCTTTGTGTGTGTGTGTGTGTGTGTGTCTTTGTGTGTGTGTGTGTGTCTTTGTGTGTGTGTGTGTGTGTCTTTGTGTGTGTGTGTGTGTCTTTGTGTGTGTGTGTGTGTCTTTGTGTGTGTGTAAGTGTGTGTGTGTCGTTGTGTGTGTGTGTGTGTAAGTGTGTGTGTGTCGTTGTGTGTGTGTGTGTGTCTTTGTGTTGGTGTGGGTGTGTGTCTTTGTGTTGGTGTGGGTGGGTGTGTGTGTGTGTGTGTGTGTGTGTGTGTGTGTGTGTGTGTGTGTGTGTGTGTGTGTGTGTGTGTCTTTGTGTTGGTGTGGGTGTGTGTCTTTGTGTTGGTGTGGGTGGGTGTGTGTGTGTGTGTGTGTGTGTGTGTGTGTGTGTGTGTGTGTTGTATAAAAGGAGGTGGGATCCGAGCAGTATCTCAATTCTCATCCTGCGTTTCTTTGGATATTACTACAGTGAACTTCTAAAAGTTATACTTACAACCATTGTTGTGTAGTATATTAACATTTACTAAGGCGTAAATAAGGCGTAAGTATTTCAGTTTGTTTTTTCTTTTTTTTTTCTTTCTTTTTTTTAAGTAGTAGATAACTTTCAATTTTTGATTGAGATTGTTTCTGTTTCTCCTTGAATAGATTGATGATCATCTTAGTCTATTTCAATACACCAGACTATTTCAATTATAATATATATATTTTTCAGGTTGGGAAAAATGAACCAAATGGATATTGGTAATGGGGAAGAAGTTGGCATTGAGAAATTGGGAAATGATGAAGAGAGGAAAGTAAATGAAGGAGGAGTTGAAGATGAAAAGGGAGATGAAGAAAGGGGAGAAGATGAAGATAAAAAGGTAACTGAAGAGGAAGATAAAGATATAAAGGTAATTGAAGAAGAAGATGAAGATATAAAGGTAATTGAAGAAGAAGATGAAGATAAAAAGGTAAATGAAGAGGAATATGAAAAAATCAAGTTTTTTATAAATAAATTTGACGCTCCATTTAAATATGATTCTAATTTTAAAAAATTTAAAGAATTGCAAAGTGAGCTAGATAGGATATTTCTTGAAACTAAATGTAAAGTTGAATGCTTAGAAAAATGTACATTCACTAAAGAAGAATTATCCGAATCCGGATTTCAAGATTTTATTAAATATGACCATATGGACCGGATATATAATTATTTCATTTATTATGGTTGGTATTCCACCATAACAGCAAGAATTAAGTATAATAATTGTTGGGTATATGTTCACATATATTATGTTTATGCAAACAATTGTTGTAATATGTGGGTTACTGAGGATGCTCAAATATTTCTTAAATTTCTTGTCAATGAATTTTTTCATCCAAGTAAACCCCATTCCGAAGAAATTTGGTTAGCTATGAAAAATGATAACTTAAATGTAGAGAAACCTCCACAATATACATATTAAGTTTTATCATGATGAGATGATGTAAAATAGGATTGAATGTTTTTTGAAGATAAAAAACACTAACGCAATATTACCAGATTTTCTATGGTGGATGTGAAGGTCCTAATTCCACATACATCAAGTTAATATCTTGTGATGACCATGAATTCATCATTAAAAGGAAAGATGCCTTCACCTCAAATTTAATTCAAGCTATTATGTCAAGTTCAACAACGTGTATTGAACAGGAAAAAAATGAAATCCATTTTAAAACAATTCCGTAAGTATAAAGCTGTTAGAACAAAGTGTTATTATATAAACTGTTATATTTAGAGATAAACTGTTATATAGAGAAACATATAAACTGTATATAATAAATAAATAATTATAATACTTTTATTTTTTTATTTTATTTCTTCAGATCATATCTTCTTCAAAAAGCGTGTACATATTTCACCTACAATACTCAATTCAAGAAAAATGAGATTACTACTGATCCTGAATTTCCAATTGAAAATAATATTGCTCTAGATCTGTTTTTGGTTGCTGATTTCCTTGATTGTTAATAATGACATCCATAACCATATATTTTTTACTAAATGTTGAAAGATTAAAATATAAAAACAAGCTTTAATGTTATATTATTTTTAGTTTATTTTGTGGCTTGAAAATGATTCCAACCCTTTTTTTATTATTATTAATATTATTATTATTATTATTATTAATAATTATTCCAGTAATTCCAATGAATCAAGAGTATGATTGCAATGAAGTTATAGTATTGAAAGATTCAATTAAATACTGGTTTGATAGAGGTGATGAGCAAATTAAATATAAACATGAAGAACTTTTCAATATATATGATTTACTATCACAACAAGAATGGTTCGAGTTCCAGTTAAACTTTAAAGACACTATACAGGTATATATACTAATAGGACGAAATTCATCTATTATACTTCCAAACCAAATAAACATAACTAACTTAGCGTCAATTTTAATAGAATGCCGTTATTATAATAATGAAAATGTACAAAGTTATAATGAAAATGTACAAAATTTATCTTTTATTAAAGATGCATATATGATTAGGACTCCTGTTAAATATATGAAATTTTCTGTATTGTGGGATTATAAAAATATACTACTATGTTGGAATCACTTGTCTATAATAGAAGGAGGTATCAATAACGAAACTCAGGTGTGTAATAATTTACAAGATAATTTGAATGTCATAATGTGTTGGTTATATGAAAAATATAACATTACAATCCTTGATAATAGTTTAAATATAAATAACAGTAAATATGTTACAAATGGAACCATTTATATAGGTATTACACACACGAAGAAAACGATATCATTATTTGTTAAGAAATTTTTCATTATATTAACAATTGTTTTCACAATTTTAAATGTTATAATTATTTTACATGGTGTTTTTAAATTGGTATGTTTTTTTTTTGTAATATCCCCTAAATTCCCATATATATCGTATATATGACTTGAAATTTTAAATTGGTAATTCCAATCATTCCAACATTGAAGGAAAATATATGGGTGGTGAGCTGTACTTTGGTTGTAGGTAGCCTTGGCTATTGGCTAAGATATAATAACTTAATCCTCAATAAAGAGTTTTAATTTTTGGACTGACATTATTGTAAGAAGGGCCTTTTGATATACTACTATGTTAATCCCAATTACCTATTATTTGGGAAATTTGAGACAAAGATATGATGATACTACCCTATTCAAACCCCAACCCTAAATAAATTTTGTTAACAATGAGTGAGTATTTCTATTTCACGATTTATAAATATGGCTCTCATTGTAATTGTGTTATGGACCCGACGCCTCCACAGAGAATGGAGAAGCGATGGCAGCGCTGCTATCTATGAGCCGTCACCCACAAGTATGGGAAAAGAAGGCGCCCTCTTCTGGTCAAAAGTACAATTATCTGTGGTGAGTGACTCTTACTATGATTGGACACGGAATGGATTATTACAGTGCGATAGGTGTGAAGGAAGTGGACTCGACAAGGGTGTGGTCAGAGACAGTGTCCTGTGTGTGTCGCTCTACATAGCGACATTGACTCAATGATATTTTTTGGAGGCTACATTCAGTTTTATTATGTACATTAATGTACTTTCTATATATTTATATAATAAATAAAGAAGTAAGTAAATAAATAAACTTTTATATTATTTATCTCCATTCTTAGTGTTGTATTCCTTCCTATATGTTATGAACCTCATAAATTCCCCTTATGAAGCCAATGTACGTGATTTGTTAAAAACACTGAGCCCTGAAGATATTAGATGTCTGGCTCAGACATCAACAGGTAATCATCGCCTTTCACCTAAAAGTTCTCAAGAAGCCCTAAATATAATTTTATACTACACTTCAGACTTGAAACGCTTGTTTTCTTATCGACGTCTTACTGCCCAAAATCTTTTTAACTACCTCTATAAAAATCAAGTACCATCAATGCCTTTTGCTAAGAAAATGGAATTGGTAATAGCTGTAAAAGAGTTTTGGACAAAGCAGCATGGTAAAATAGGTATCGGATATTCAACTGAACAAGGAAGAGCACATTCAAACCCCCAAACCGAAATTACAAGTGCTATCCAACTCTCAATACCCGGAAATACGAACATCATTTTATGTTCCAATCCAAGTTTTATTCAATATACAACTGGTGAAACCAAGAATATAATTAAAAATCCTAAACAATGTAGTTTTATGGGTACTGCAGAACGTACAAATTTAGGAACAGTACAATGTCAATGTGATTCATATATAAGTACACTATTACAGCATCAGACAGAAGAGAGTGAAATTAAAACTTTTACTCAAACAAATAATGAAAAAAAACAACCTGTCTTATGTGATGTTCCTAAAACTTCTATTCGAACTAATAATGAAAAAAACAAATTTGTATGTGGTGTTCTTTCCCCGGTAGAACATAAAATGGAAGTTATAAGAAGTGACGAGTTTATACAAAAATTTTGTAAATGGTATTTTAGAATGATTAATCGTTTGCAGCCAGAGTGTTTCCACCTACCCGGAGATACTTTTCGAGGTGATATTTTTTATGACAACAGTTACACTGATATTTACTTAATTGGCCAGTCAAATAGTGAGAGACATGCTTTTGGAGGAGGAAATACTTTCCAACTTTTAAAACAAACATTTCAAGAGTATAAGATTCAATTCAGTCCTAATTTAGAAAATGGAATACAAGCTTATCAATCCAATTTTGGTATGGTCAAAATCAGTTGTTGTGGCACCATACATATCCGAAACTCATGTGTGGGAATTTTTGAACAAGAAACGGGTATGGTATGCAGTCCAAATAATCATGTATGGAAGATAATGTATATAAAGATAAATTTAAAACATGCTAGTACACATAAACCTCCAAGTCTACCTTCATGTCAAGTGTTTGAAATTAAAATTTGAAATGGGTTTTTTGATTAACAACGAATAAATAACAGAATAAGTGAAATCTATAGACTTTACTTCTCCGGGATGTAGACGTATTCTGTCAGGATATTCTTTTTGATTTATAAATATACTATTTTAATTGATATAATCGCAAGATAAAGATTGTGTAATAACATTATGTACTTTTGAATAATATTATATATATATTTTTTTTTTCCAAAGATATAAAATATGGGTTCTGTACCAAGATATAACCATTAAGGTTCCTAGACTCATCACAAGGATAACTAGTGGCACTAAAAGGCAAGTAGTTATTTCAGTCAAACTAAAATGGAATGGAATTGGTGTATATATGACATGAATAGTATGGTTTGGTCCCATTTAGATCTATTTTCTAAACATGTTATTTTCATGTTTTTTTCAGGAGGATATTCTAGCAATAATCATCATGGTATCGTCCTCCAAAATCACCAAAATCAACAAAACCCCTAAAATTATCAAGAAAAATCCCACTTTTGATGATAAATTTTTTGAACTTTTAATTAATGAGCGAGTGAAGAAAGTGGTGGACATGCTTATCAGTGTCCATGGTATTCATGGTAAAAGGAAAATTTATATCATCTCCAAGTTGGAAGATTGCTGGAATATGAGATCAACTATTCCACTAAAGCGAGACACTTATATAAATTTATGTTTATCATTGTTAAGAGATCCAGCATATTCACATGATACCCTTAGGAAATTTAATGTTTTAACCCATAATGAATGTGGTGATTACATGTTTGGACATCCTGTTATAGTCAATGATAACCAACGAACAGGAAGTCAGATTGATATTCAATACTCATGTTCGGAAGTGATTATCCGGACAGTGACTACTGAACAAGGACTGGTCAATGGTTTCATAAATACAGGAAAAATTACATTTACAAGTGTTAGGTGTACCTTTCTTGAATATTCAAAGGCTAAAAAATTCTATGATATGTTCATTTTAAATTGAACTATATATATATATTTTTTTTTTTTTAAATCAGTTCATATTTAGGTAGGGTTGATTTTAGGTTTGGTCATATAGATATTTAGGTAAGGCTGCGATATTGACACTACTAAATACCTAACCATAAAAATACCTTTATGGTTTATATGACAGACAATCTGTAATTTTTTTTTTAATAAATAGAATCATCCAGTCTGCTATATCTATGTGGTTTTCATGTGAACCCTGTTTTGTTTTAATAAGAATAACTTCATATATAATGAAAAAATTCTAATACAACTATATATTTATTTATTTACCATAATTTTTGAAAATATATTTTCAATTTTCTTCTATAAATTTACCATGGTCTGTTACTGTAGGTGTTTACCACAGCTCTGTTTTTGTATATTTATACCAGGGGAGCCAGACAGATCACTGATAAGTGATCCAGTCACCAGAGACACTAGTGTGTTGTACCAGTCACCAGACACACTAGTGTGTTGTACCAGCTTCACACCAGTGGGCTATTTAGAATTTATTTCAGAAAAATTAGGGTAAATCACAAATACACAAATAAACAAAGAAAACAACTATTTAATCATAGAAAGAAATTGGTATAGGTTATAAAAAAAAATGAATAAAAATCTTCTAATTGATAATAATAAGATCAATGACAAGTTTTTACTAGGCCTAACTCTAATTATGAATCAAAATTTATGTTTAAAACTTTCAAATTTTTCTTCATTCCAATATTATGGAAAAGATAATATACTCCATATACATCCTGTATTATGTGAAATGAAGCCACTAGGTTTACTGGGCCAGTCATTAGATTCACTTTATCTTTCAAAGAAAATTATACCTAAAGAAATTCAGATAATATACATTAGCCCTCATCATATTTTTTCTCACGAAACCAATGGCCAAATTACAGCTGATTTACTCTTAGGTGGTTTCAAGAATAATATTACGCCACTTTATCTCTTAAATGAACATGATCTAAATTCCCTTGTTGCAAATCCCTCTCACAGATTTAGACTTATAGATGGTCGATCGGTAGAAATGTTTGATAATATGTGGAAGCTAGGAACTAATGATTGTGCAATTGATAGTAAAGATCATAATAATGATTTATTGGGAATTCGTCCCATTTTGGGCTTGTGTGATTTATTTTCTATTTCTAAGCGTTTAATATATTTAACCCAATTGAGCGATTTGATCAATAAAATTCACCAAGTATTTAATATAATTAAATATTTTCCCTATCTAATACATCCATATCGTTTGCTGGTTTCTGAAACAGGGAAATTTTATATTATGTCATTTAGTCTCCTTCATTATTTATTTTCACCTCATGCTGAAACCAAAAAAATTAAAGATATTGTGTTTTCTCATCCCCAATCTTTAATACAACGTACTGAAAATATTGAAAATATTGAAAGTAACACTCTAAATAGAATCAAAGTTAAATGCAAAGAAAATTTAATAATAGGTAGCAAAGACTTCAAAATATATCATAATTATTTAGCTCAAAGTAATTGTCGTCTACTTCTCGATATGTTACACTCTCTATTTGTAACTATTATATGGATTGCTAATGGTGGAGGAGTTATACATAAACAACATACATTGGTACGCAATTATTTGACCTTACAAGGGAATATTACCTTAAAACCCACTCACTCCCAAAATCCATATAAAGTTACATCACGAAAACCTATTCATAATCCTAGACTACCTTCTTCTTCCCAACCACCATCTCAACTTGAACTAACATCATCTCCACCATCACCATTATCTAATAATGTTAATCAACAACTGAATTGCCAGAATCCATATGGTTTATGTCATGCACAGATTATTTACAGTTCATTCCATACAGATGAAATCAAATGTAATGTGGCTCAACATGTTCATAATTATGGTTGCCTTCATTTGTTGAATTATACTCCAACAGTTCTTGAGGAAGCCTTTAGTGAAACATTAACATCACACAGAGATAATATTCTTACTGATGTAATTGAAAATGAGATCAATATAATTTTAGCATTTATATCACAGATAAAAAAGGAGCTCGAGTCAACAATAATTTAATATAATGATTTAATTATTTTTCGACTACCTAACCTAACCTAACCTAACTTTTTCGGCTACCAAACCTAATCTAACCTATAAAAGGTTAGGTTAGGTAGGGTTGGTTAGGTTCGGTCATATATTTACGTTAATTTTAACTCCAATAAAAAAAACTTGACCTCATACATAATGAAATGGGTAGCTTTATCATTTCATAAGAAAAAAATTAGAGAAAATATATTAATTCAGGAAAACTGGGCCTATTAGGCAAATCGGGCCTTGCATAGTAGGCTGAGAAGTGCATTCTTGCTACTAGGTCCCCACAGACCAGTTTTAGACGAGGCCTATTTCTACCCCCAGGAAGCAGCCCGTGACAGCACTGTTATGAAACAGGGGTATCAGGGTGAAAGACACTATCCAATGTTCGTATCCACTCAGCTGTGTGGTGGTCTAAATGGAAGATTATTCATGTGTAGATTAGAACTGAGGATAGTCGTGACCCCTGCAGGTAACCCCACATATTGACTAGATGACCATCGTATCCAAAATAACACAACTAAGTCAACAAGAATGTTGTTTCGTTATATATATAATATAATCATTAGTATACATTATTAGTTTAGATGTGAGAGACATTTTTTTATATAAAATAAAATAATAATGTCACTATCAAATTCCTTATATATTATAATATTTATAATATTTTTAATTGTGATCTTTTCAATTATATATTTATATTATTCAAGAAATAGGTCAACAATTTCAACTCAGCATCCTCAACTGTCAATGAATTTCATTACAAAAACTAATACTGAACCTGCTGGTCTGTATGTTGTCTTTGAAAGTAAGTATTATATGGACCAAAATCGTGGTTACGATATGATTTCTCATGTAAATACAGTTAATTGTAATGATGATACAACGATTCCTAATGATGAAGATAATAATGTATTTTGTAAATTTGATACATCCATATTTGATCAATTTAGAAAAGAGAATTGGTATTTTAATACCTTAACACCGATAATTTTATTATCTATTCGTAATCTTCCAAATTTTGTACCTATTGTATATGAGAATATTGAAGATCTTCCACCCTCTGCAGATCATGAGATTACAAGCCTGCGTGAAAATATGAAGAAAAGCTCAATTGCTAATGGTAATAAGTTACCAAAATGTGTATGGGTATCTTGTTCACATATTTGGGTTAATGGTCCAAACAAATATACTCCGCAAGGTTTTCCTGTTTATTATTTTCCAACCAAGGAACATATAGATGGATATTATGCCCCACTTCTTCCTATTCAATTGAAACTTAGCCCAGGTGAAAATATTATAAAATGTAAAATGTGGGCAAAAAATATTAATATAATGAGTGATCCATTTGCTGTGGTTAAATTTAGGATCACGGTTAAAATGTAGGATTTATAATACTATAAAGCATGATATAGTAACCTGTTTAAATATTATTACTAAAAAGATAATTATATAAAAAATAAGGTATGTAGATTTGTTCTTGTGGAACAAATTATTCATTCTACTTTTGTATCAACACATCTTTATATATTTCTGAGCTTATAATATACAAAGAACTATTTTTTTTTTATCATTTTCAGATAATTATAAAGTGATGGTGATATTGGTTCTATTTGTTCTTCAAGATCCCAACTGTCAGCAAGGGTGGCGCAGTTGCTTTTTTTTTTTTTGTAAACCATGAAAAAGCAATATGAAATCTACCCCAGAAAATATTCTGTTATAATACTAACAGCCCCCAAAAATATCATTCAAGTGTGGGATAAAATTGTCATATGGAGAAATAATTTAAAAATAAAAGTGGAATTTTTACAAAACTTTAATCCAACAATCAACTTGTATCATTTAGTGGAAAATTCATTTTTACTTATATTAGATAATGTTTCATCGATAAATGTAAGAAAAACATTTGCCGACGTATTAATTGATCTTCAAAACAGTGAAATAATTATTATAAAATGTGCTTCAATTACTTGGCCCTCAATAAATAAAGTGGAAAACTTTAATTTAAAACATTTTGAAGATGTTAAGATTATTTTAAGTATGAATGACTGGGAACGAAATTATGTATTGGTAAATAAGTACCTTTCATATGAATTTGCAGACATTAGTATTAAACCTCATTTAAAATCTTTAAATATTTTAACAGAAGATATAGGGAGTATCAATTCAGAAAAATTGAGAGCAAATCTACTTGATACTTGGAACAATGAAATACCCCCTATATACCCTTCTGAAGTTCTCCCAGAGAGTGAATATACTGTTACTGAAGTAAATAGCAACAAACGCAGCAGTGAGTCACAATCAGGTTCAATTGGCATGCCTTCAAAACATAGGAAGTATTACTGCCTGGTGTTATAATGGATACTGCTCATTGGGAAGCGTGTCAAAGAAAAGAATATATATGTGTGTGTATGTATATGTATGTATGTATATATATATATATATATATATATATATGTATGTGTACCTATTTTAGTTTACATAAAATATAGGATGGAAGAACATGTACGTAGTAAATTAATCTCTTTTTTACTCAAAATTCAATAATTTCATTCGTTTATTATGCTATGATAGTGAACATAATGTTAAAATAAATATTTTATTTATTTATTTATATATTTTTTTCAGATGATTGAACCCTTTTTGATTAAAAATCCAGGACGTTTTACATTGTTCCCAATTAAAAATCATGATATCTTTAAAATGTATAAGAAGGCGCTAGCATCATTTTGGACAGTTGAAGAAGTAGACTTGTCAAAGGATATTGTAGATTGGGAACAGAAACTTAATGACGAGGAACGTCACTTCATTTCACATGTTCTAGCATTTTTTGCCGCATCAGATGGTATCGTCAATGAAAATCTTGTTGAACGTTTCTGCCAAGAGGTACAAATACCAGAAGTGAGGTGTTTTTATGGTTTTCAGATTGCCATGGAAAATATTCACAATGAAATGTACAGTTTACTTATTAATACATACATAAAAGATTTACAGGAGCAGAACAGATTATTTAATGCTATTGAAACGCTGCCAGCTGTTAAGAAAAAAGCTGATTGGGCTCTAAGGTGGATTACCAATAGAACGGCAACATATGCCGAACGCATTGTTGCCTTTGCTGCAGTAGAGGGTATTTTCTTTAGTGGTTCATTTGCTGCAATATTTTGGTTAAAAAAACGTGGTTTAATGCCAGGTCTAACCTTCAGTAATGAATTGATTTCTAGAGATGAAGGGTTACACACAGATTTTGCTTGCTTGATATTTAAGTACTTGATTAATAAGCCTGATCAGAAATATGTATATTCTATCATTGATAATGCTGTGAAGATTGAACAAGAATTTTTAACAGATGCCTTGCCAATCAAACTTATTGGTATGAACTGTGATCTAATGGGGAAGTATATAGAATTTGTGGCTGACCGACTTCTCTTTGAACTCGGTTTTAAGAAACTTTATAATGTAGAAAATCCATTTGACTTTATGGAAAATATCTCATTAGAAGGGAAAACTAATTTTTTTGAAAAAAAAGTAAGTGAATATCAAAAATATGGTGTAATGAATTCAGATCAATACAGTGTTTTTACATTAGATTCAGACTTTTAGTTAATTAGTTGATGGATGGAATAGAACATGTTTTTTTTTATATAGAATATAAATAATTTAATATAAAAATAAAAATATATATCTATTAACTTTTACTATTTTACTTATCATATTTATATTTTGACTTGATGAATAATGAATTAAATACCTTACATTCTCTCTTTCCACTAATTACAAGACTACAAAATATGAGGTATGTAATTATGGACATAATAACAAAACCATAATCTTCTTTATAAAATATCAACATATCACATGATTACCAAGCAGTACTACTATCGTCCGATGTAAACACCAAGTTTGGTTATCGCCATTGAATCAACTTTTCTATTTTATATTCACCAATGAATATAATTCAAAGAGAGAAATGAATCATTACATTAAGTTCCATGCAATATGCCGGTGATACAATATATAAGAGCCTCCGTATCCAGTCCAGTCAACCAGTATGCCAGAATCCTGTTCAGTAGTAATACGGGCTACTGTGTAATGGAGCTATCCAAGGAATCTTGTGGTGTAAGTACCTAAAAGTTATTTTATGATAAGCATGATGAAGCTTTGGACACTATATTATAATAAATAAATAAATAATGTCTCAGGTGCATTTGTGATGAAATCTAATCTTTCTAGGATGATATTAGCGATATCAGTGAGGGAGCCGAAGAGAAGAAGATAAAAGAGAAAAAAGATACTACTTCAACTAGCAAGTCTATTATTGTTAAAATAGAAAACCATATCCATTCCAATGATGAAAATGTGGCTTTGAGAAAGTTGGTTAATATAACGCCTGAGACTATATAAAAAAAACAACGTTATTGTGAAATTAATACTCAAAGTTTATTACAAATATTAGAATGGTTTGCTAACCACGATGGAACCAATGTGTTGCTGTATGAATTTGCCCACAGTGCATCATGTCAAAAAAAAACTTGTACCCCGATTTGTCTAATGTTTCGCCGGGTTCGTCATCATGTAGTAGTTTCTAGACATCCACATTGTTCGGTGTTAATCTTATATTCAACCCTCTTGCATACACATGTGTCTTCATGTGTTAATGATGATTGTGGGTTGCCTGCTTGTCATAGACTGAAAACTACCAGATCAACTATAAAGTTTCGTCTTGCCAAAAAGAAGTGTGGTTGTTAACTCAATGTTGTCTGCTGGATATTTATTATTGTTAAAATTTTTAATTCGACCTATTAACAGAAGCGCATTATGATATTGATTGAAGTGTTTTTTTTTTGTTTTGTTTTTTCCATAATATTTGACAAACGAACTTCTGTGAAGAAAAGACGCTTTCCTATTTCTGCAACGGAGGCCTGTCGCTGGATATTTATTGATTTGTACTAGTTAGTGATATGTTTTATTGAATGTTTTCTTCATACCACTGACTAGTTAAATTAATATATATTTACAAACATAAGGCAATTGTAGGTCATTTGGTGAGATGGTGTGTTAAATGGTTTCACCATAATGTGTGAGGATTCGATGAACATTGTTTTAATTTCACTGGTCGAATCAAATAGGGGCAATCATCAGTTTCAGATGCTTCACCAACAACCGGGCTCATCATCAATGGCATTACATATTGCAATCTGTGCTCCTTCCTACTTCAATAATGAAAATGATGAGGTCTTGCGAAAGTGGAATCAACTTCAAGCTTTTTGGGGGTTTGGTAAAGGTAAATATGTGGATTTTATTTTTTTTCAATGTGGTAGTGAGTAAACCATTATGGAAAACTTAGTAGATTTGACTAGTTGTTCATAATATTGTAAAATGTATATAATTAAAATAGTATAATTTTATGAATTTTATTCCAGGTTATTATTCGTCCAATATGTCACCTGTAGAGTTCACATCTGAAAATCCATATTGTCGTTTCAAAGTAGTTTGCTATACAAAAATTCCCAATTATCGTAATGAAGATGGTATTGTGCAAATTATAATTGGAAGGGGCCTTTCAGAAGTGGAGTAAGTAATTAATATTCATATACTTGTATAATATTCTAATAATTTTTCAGTGTTAAATATGACTAGGATCCGGGAACATTAAAAAATGTTTTTTTTTATTTTTTTTTTATTCTTCCAGGGCCTACAAACAGGAAGTTATTTCAGGATTGAGTCTATTATTCGGAGGTAATGAAGTTGTTGTTAATGAAATTTTTGCTGCTGAAGTACCAAACAAAACGAACTTCAGATTTTACATTCAGCAAGTTTTTCCTAATGGTAAAAGAATTTAAAGATTTTATAATGTTTTCCCTAATAATAATTATCATAAAAAATGATTTCAAGTATGGTATTATGCAAACTGCTCTATATTATAATATACCTTCTAGGAGAGATTCAACGTGCATCTACCACTGACACCTTTAGTCATATGTTAAGAGCATCATACAATTCAATTTTTAAGGTAAGCCTAAAGTAAGCCTTATTATAGCTTGCACCAATATATTTAATGGGAATTGATATCAGGTTGGCTTAAATAATCAAATTAGCTTAAAATGGACATTATTAATGGAACGTTTTTTGATAGACAGACAGAGACAAAAATGCCTACTTTTTCTGTTTCAGAATTTGTTTATTGAACAGATTATTCCAATGTTGACTTTAACTGAACAACAAATGAAGAAATATCTTGATACACCGCAAAGAGGTAAATGATTTTGATATGACCAATCCATCTACTTATCGTGACATAATGACAAAAGTGAAGATATTACGGGGTATTTTTTTCCTACATTTGTGGAATTAAAAATTAAAATAAATTATTTATTGTTTATAGGAATTGATCCAGCATTGTGGGAACTGGGCAAGCAAAAAAATCCTGACCCAAAGAAATTGATACCTGTTGTAAAAGTGGGATTTCAGGAATTACAGAAACAGTTCAAGTATCAAGAAGAATATGGTAATAAAATTCATAATAGTATGAAGAATATTATGGATGATATAAGACAATTAAGTTGTATGCAGACGACAATTAAAGTTACCATTCAGAATTTTAAGTTGAAACAGACAAATATAATGCGCCGAGTTCTAAAATTGGTGTCAGCACAAGAGGTTGAAAGGAAAAAAAATCTACCACTAGAAGAAATAGAGGATCAGATTCGACTGCGATTAGAAAACTTGTATATGCAGCTGCAGGACCTCAAGGGATGTTTGAATGAACTAATGGCTCAGTCTATAAAGCCTGGTAGTTTTCCGCGAGCCCAACGGTATGGACTGGTTGTTGACAAAGTGCAGGATATATTACAATACCTAAAATGGCAGCAGGATGCACTTCAGGCTATAGTTAACATACTTAAGGAAGATATACAAGTGGTCGTTAACATAAAGAAGAACATCAGCTAAGTTTTGAGAGTTAAGGAAATTGGCTAACCGTCAACCAACTTCCCCAAACCACATTCAAACATTGGTAATTAACCCTATCATTGTTTAACACCTCCCTCCACCCTTTCAGGGAGGGTATGATGCTACACTGAATTTTTTTTTGTTCGTAACTAGCAACACACATTGAACTGATGATATTTCACTCTCTCAGGGAGGGTATGATGCTACACTGATTTTTTGTTTGTAACCCGCAACACACACATTGAATTGATGATAGTCAATAAATTAAATTTTAGTCTAGTTCCTTTTTTTTTTTTTTTTTTCACATACAATAAGTGCACTCTGCCCATTAGGCAAAGTATTATAATAATTTTGCTAGATATTGATGACACTGACATTTTAACGGAAACTTGAAATAATTGACCTAGAATGTAACAACAATGTTTGTGTTGTCTTACAGGAATAATTTAGTCAAATAAGCACAAACTATAAACTGCCAGCTTAACCAAGAAAGCCTGCCAGTGATTGGTCAATATAAAATATTCAGCGTGTGAGGGTTAATATCAGAGTCAGTCGATTTTGCTCCAGCATGGAGCACCTACAATTTCCTCTCCATTAACATGTGGACAGAAACAACAAGAAAGAAGTGATAATAACGATACTAGTGTTGATGAAGAACCATTACCTTCATCATCCACGTCTTTACCTTTGGGACAAAAAGTTAATGAAGGGTGTGAGAGAGAAGAAGAGGTGATACAAAAAAAGGAATTTGAATTAAAAATTAACCAAATGTTGGAAAAAGGTGGGCAAGGAAGCCGGAAAATTTTCACTCGAGATAAATTAGCCCAATACATCGAGGAAGTCAAAAATGCTAAATTGAAACTGACTACAAAGACCTCTCATGAATATGATCTATTGTCTCGATATGATGTCAAAAATCTATTTGGGGATGATGTCTTAGTAACCATCGACGAAACTGAACGAAGAATGAAGCGGGGGACAAAGCGTAAACTGACCAGTGACAATCGTCATTCTACTACGGCTGTAACAACAACAACAACAACAGGAGCAACAACAGCTGATCCTGGCCGGATGTGTCGTCGTTTCATACATCAAGGGCAATTGTATGATACGATTTATGATGCACACAGAGCAGTTTGTCACGGAGGAGAAAAAAGAACTTATTTTGAAGCAAGTAAAACTATCGCTAACGTCACTCAACAATCGGTGAAACTCTTTATTTCACTCTGCCACATATGTAATTTGAAACGACTTCCTCGACGAAAAAAGGGGGTAATACGGCCCATTGTATCGACCAGTTTTGCGGAGCGAGGACAAATGGATTTAATAAATATGCAAAAAGAAGGAGGATGTGTGTATAAATATATTTTACATTATCAAGATCATTTAACAAAGTTTTCGGTTTTACGAGCTCTTCGCAGTAAACGGGCGATTGAAGTGGCACGCCACTTACTCGATATATTTGCTCTCTTGGGAGCCCCACGAATTCTGCAGAGCGATAACGGCCGTGAATTTGTGGCAGAGGTGATTCAAGAGCTAAAAAACGAAATGTGGCCCAACATGCTCCTCATTAATAGCAAACCTCGTCATCCACAGAGCCAAGGGAGCATTGAACGTGCGAATGGGGATGTAATCAAAATGCTTGGCAGTTGGATGTGTGAGAATCAAACGCGAGATTGGTCAGCTGGACTTCCCTTTGTGCAATTCACCAAAAACACAGCATATTCACGTGGAATTGGCATATCACCTTACAAGGCAGTTTTTGGTATAGAACCGCCAATAATTATGAAGATTCGTCTTTCGCCCTCAATATATAGCCAATTGTTCAATAACTGTCACTATGATGACAATGAAGAAGAAGAAGAAGAAGAAGAAGACAAAGAGGAAGAAGAAGAAGAAGACAAAGAGGATGAAGAAAAAAGAGGCAAAGAAGCAAAGGTAAAATTCCTTAATATTTATTGGTTTTGTTTTCAGTTCAACCTTGGAAAACAAAAGTCCTCAATTAATTTCTGTATACTAAAAAATTTTTTTTTTATATAATTGCAGTATTCCCTGTCATCATCAAGTCCGCTGCTGCGTCAGATTTCTTCACCGTTGCCAGACATGGAAGAAATAATTTTTGATGAGGTTGAGGAGGTTACTGTTACTGTTGCTGCTGGTGCTAAAACTGCCTCTACTTCCATATTATCCCTGCCACAAATACCGCCACCTTCATTACCCCCTATATTATCACCACCAACACCATCATCACCTGGTATTGTGCTGTCGCCTAAAGTAATAATAAATAGAAGATTATGTAATTTAGAAGATGGTAAACCTAATGATAATAATAATTCTGAAGTAAATAACGATTCATATAATTTACATATTGAAAATTTAGGAACTATTAGAAGCAAAGTTTATGAGCATCAGATAACTAATGCCTCAAAAATGTTACAATTGTCATCGGCAAATGTAACACCTGTTAGCCTATATGATAGTGTTAATGTGATAATACCTAAAGAAGATAGGGAAAACAAAACAGGAATGCGAACAATCAGTGGAATTATCATCGAAATAGACAATGAAAGAGATTTATATCGTGTAGCTACAAAATTTGGAACAATTAATCAATATCTATCAAGAAACGATTTTGATAAAACAATCGAAAGAATAATGCCAAGCGAAATTAATAAGAATCAACAACTTGGGCTTCGTGAGATTGTTCGTAGACAATCAAATTACTTTCTCAGTGATAATAGGCACTTGAAACAATTAGTATGCCACTGTAAACTTTTATCTTGTTTAAATCATAGATGTATTTGCAAAAGAAATAATCAGAAATGTACCCAAAAATGCCGGCATAATGAAAATTTATGTAAAAACTCATAGCACCAAAAAGTAAAATGCCGTTTCGCTCGTTTTTCAATATATATATGGTTGGTTTGGTTTAAATACTCATCAGTAAAGAATTATATTTTGTATTTGGGCTTATTATTTATTACCAGTTCACAAACTGTTATATTGATTCTGACAGAGGTGAGGAGACTAAAAATAATCTAATGAACTCAGCCTTATTAGGTAAATGGGGTCTTTCTTGTACAGTAGGCTGAGACGTTTGTTCTCTGGCATAGAACGTACTTCTTAGCCACTATGCAAAAAAGACCCCATTTGCCTAATAAGGCAGAGTGATTTTCTTGTTGTGTTAGTTTATTTAAGTTAATTAATTTTAACTCAAATATAAACAAATTAACTTAAACAAACATGAAAGTTGTAGGCCAAGTGCGACGTCCCCTAAAGCCTATAAAAAATTAGAGGTCATTCATACAATTAACTATAGTATTTGGAGGAGCCACTTTGCAATTTCCGAGAACACACCAGATTACATCAGACTTCTGAATTACAAAAACGTTTCCTCTAGGGAATAGCAAATGAGTATATATGACAGGAAGGATTTTGATATTTCGAGTCAGTAACCCAAGACAGACATATGGGCTGAATAAGTATTGGTCATCATTATTTGATATTATATAACCATCAATTAGGTTATGACTGAATCTATCAAATATCTGAGACTCATATACGAGACCAACTGGCTCATAACACTTTACATACTGTGGATACCTATTTATTTGCCCACTCCTCCTGCGAGTACAACTCCATCTTTTCTTTAAGGCTCCCATGACATAAGTTTTTTCGTCCATATTCTGATTACTGGTTCCTAAAGCCATTACGCCTAAGGTTATAGGCTCTTTCAATATTTCAGCCCTTTTATAACCAAATTTATATAATATTAGCGAAGGTACACAGAGACCAATGGGAATTTTCTTGCCTTGTAATTTACATTTTATAGTCCTCTTTGCAGTACCTTCCCTTTCATGTAATGTCGTTGAAGAAGCATTACAAAGGTCAGGTATTTTTAACCTCTCGAATATTGAAAGAAATGGAATATTATACTCATCTTCATTAAACCACTCACAGATTTTTCGTTTCCTTTTAATTTCAAAACGGGGATGAATAAATGTCAACCTTAGATCTACTGGATACAATTTACAAACTTTTTGATCTGTTTTAAATGAAGGAAAAATTCCACATCTTTCGGCATCAGTATCCATATTTTTTATTACTTCTTCATAAAATCTCCCAACTATATCGGAAAAGTTGGGAGGTTCTCCATTGTCGAGGGTACCATTTGCAACTGTGAACTTTGATGTAATTTGTTCTTTCCATGTAATGTAGTTTTTAGGTAGCAATACTCGTATTGACGGAGACTCAATAAAGTATATCAATACTGGTACATCTTCCGGATGTATTAATTCAGCGATTGCTATGAACCCTCCTTTTTTTGTTTTTTCATATTTTACAAGTGTATAACCTGAATATTCGATGGGAATGAAGTTTGAAAGTTTATCAACAAGCCAGTCCTTCCCAATGAGGCAATATATTTTAATATCTTTATAATTGTTCAACACGCCTAATGTAGCAGAGGCATATTCTCCACAAATGGCAGCTGATCCTCTTGCTTGACCAATTATGTAGCTGGCAAGTTTCATTTTAGGGGTATGGATTGAAATCATAATTGTAATCTTACCTAATAAAAAATATATCCTTTTATAATGAATAAATATAAAAAAAATCCACTATATAAAGAAGTGTGTGACCAAGAAAATCAAAGTCATTAATCCTATAAATTAAGGTAATGGATTGGAATCAATTATTAGTATTATTATTAATATTGACCGTAAGAAAAAGTACTACTGTTTGTTTTGCTCATTCTATAATTCCATGGGCTCCATTATCTATTAAAACTCCATATATGACATTTATAAATGACCCATTCCATCCTACATGGCAAACAAGACATCAACAATCAAAAACAAAATTATTTAAAGAAAAAGTAATGATCCCAACTGTTTATAATATTTCATTTTCAATAACATGTGGTGCATGTTATACATACTCTTATTTCTTATATCCAAAATTAACTATAAATGTAGATATAAATGAAGAAACAGAGGGACGCTTATTATACGAAACTTTTCCAGATCATAATAAATACTATATAGGATGTAAAATATATGAATGTAAAATGACCACGGTTAAGATTAAATTAAATAACCCTTTGGAAACATTAGAGGGAAGAATAATTTGTCATTTGAATCGTGGTATTCAACATACTAAAGAAATTCTACTCTTTAAAGGAATAAGTAGAGTAGAAATACGTAAAGTAGAAAACAACCAGTGTGCACTTCCTATTAACTTAACATTGTTGAATTCTTTCATTTCAAGCCGAACTTTTAGTAAAAATGAAGATATTTGCTATATATATCCGATAGTAAGTAGTACTAGATCGTTTCTTTTCAAAGAGGAAACACCGTTATTAGTATACCAGATTAACTATACACATCAATCAAATCATGTTGGATTATCTCAAGAATTGTGTTTTAAATTCCAATGGTTGTTTTGGGTTTTGGGTTTGGGGCATTTTTTGATACATTAGACATTGATAAAGAAATAGTTTAAGTTTTTGATGGGATGTTGATGTTTATTAACATAAATTTTAGTTTAAAGTGGTTCGGGAAGTTCGTATGAAATATACTCTCCTATTTCTTCCTGCCTTTTTTTTTTTTTTTTACTTTTAACACATATAATATAATATAATTGAATAATTAATAAACTTACTGAAATTATAATTATTATTATACACAAAACAAACAAATATTGATGCATATAGGTAATAGCATGCAAATCAATACTTTTTTTACAATTACCAATACACTGTGCTATATAGAGTGTCCCATTTAAATCTTCTCGAAGAACTTTAAGTATAGGACGAGTCTTATTATTATATGTTGTTATATTGTCAAGAATGCTATCTTGTTCATCCAATATTTTAATATTATTCTCATCGTACACAAATTTGATAACAACAGACGACATTCTATTTAAGGTATCACACTTTTCTGATAATTTATTAACATTATTCACAACCTTTATTTGTGAATGACTGTGATCCAAACATAGTGTCTTTCTTTGATCATCTATTAAAAACTTAACATAGGTATCTGCTAAGGGCGTCAGAATAAGATATTCCTCTTCGTTACCTGAGGCAGCAATTTGTAAATCATATTTCATTGATGATGATAATTTTCTGTATGGCCAGCCTTGAGGGCAACCTAGAAGAATATTGATATGGCTAAATATTACAAATCTTCCTATTAATTTACTTGTTGTGTTTTGATTCAGTCGTCTTTTCATTGGTAATTGAAATTTATTTAATATAAATAGTTGTGAAACATTCCCAAATTTTAACTCTGCATTTAACCATTTATGTTGTTCTGTATTATTATATCCTAATAATTCATTTAAATTTCTATCGTAATAAATAGATATTATAAAATTGAGGTTATTTCTTACAAACCAAAATTTAATTGAATCTTCAAATATTGTCAATCTTTTTCCATTTTCGTTGACTGCACATTCAGTATATAAATGGGGATTGTGACTAACTATTACTCGTACTGATAACAAAACAAGAAGAAATATCTTTCGTGAAATTGTATTCATTTTTTTAAAAGGTAAGAGTATTATTTCGATGTGTCAGGGTGGTGTTGTGAATTCTAGTGGTCTCAACGGAATTCCCCCACCCCCCTGCCTCCATCCGGGAAAGTCCCATCCTGTCAGGGTATAAATATTAAAGGACTCGAGGTTCCACACACATCAGTGTGTCCCTGCTACACCCAACAGTATGGACCATGGGGTCCCTACTATAAATCACCTCTCTAAGGGTTTAGCAAGAGATTTCTCCAGTAAAGTAAAAGGTGAGTTGCAAATCTTTTCTGTTTTTAAGGTGCCGTGACCCTGGAAGCCATTCACAGAGATAAGATATTATTAGCTTGTAGTCTTTGCGATACAGAATGGTGATGATCATACATACTTCATAGGATCAATTCAAGTGTATAACTGCCGAGTTCCTTGTCCGAAACTCAGGACAGATGTGGTGGCTATAAAATGAAAAATCAGAGCAAAAGATTTTCCTAGCCATAGCTGGTTATTTATTTATTTTTTATTTTTTTTATAGATCCAGATTCTGAAATTCAGGATACAAGGAAAAGAAGCGTGTCCTTTTCCGAATTACTGGAAACTGAAAATATGGAAAAAAAAATGACGGATGAAGATTTTAATTGGACTCCTACTTACTCGCCTCCTCTAATTTCTTTAGATCAATCTTCCTTCCTTGCCACAACACACCCACCATCTCATTCTCATTCTCCTTCTCCTCCTCCAATTAGTTATCTAGATAAATTTTCCAGTACAATTTCTATGACTTTTAAAAGTTCCAAAACCCCACCTCCTTCTCCTCCTCCTTCTCCTCCTCCTTCTCCTCCTTCTTCTCCTTCTCCTCCTCCTCCTCCTCTTCCTCCTCCTCTTCCTCCTCCTCCTTCTCCTCCTCCTTCTCCTCCTCCTTCTCCTCCTCCTTCTCCCCCTCCTTCTCGTCCTTTTCCTCCTTCTTCCCATCCTCCTCATCCTCCTCCTCCTCCTCCTTCTCCTTCTCCTCCTTATTCTCTAAGACTTAACCTGGCCCAGCCCCTTCAATTACCAAACAAATAATGACTAACAAACACACAACTTAGTTATTTATTTGTTTCATTTCGTTTGTAGATGACAAAAGTTCCTCAACGCCGCCCTCGTCGTCGTCATTTATGTCGACCTATCTTTCTACACACCAAAAAAATAAGAAAAGAAGATGCCCAGAGATATGGCGAAGCAATTAAGGAACTGGAACCACCTGATAGGCTGTGTATCACTCTACCAACCGTTCTCAGGACTCCTGAAGAAAGGATTTTAAGGAGTAAGCCATGTCAAAATAAATGTAATTTTTTTTTGACCTTTGACCCTTTTGAAACGAAAGATATGCACTTTGAGTTTCAAGCCAAACAAAGTACTATTACTTTTGCTAATGTAAGGATATATTTGGGATCATCACATGATATTTTTGAAATTTTCAAAAGAATTTTATATATTATTCCTAATGTTAACTTAGCCAAAATATTTAAGATTATCCCATCTTATGAGGATAAAGAGGTTTTGAACCTCTCTAACAACCTTAAAGCAAATTTTTCAATCGACATATATAAGTGTATTTTTACAAAATTTTATAGGAAATTATTCACACCTGACATTATAAGCCAATTGGTTCATCACATTGGCTACTAGAGCTAGCTGGTGTCTTAAATAATCACTAAATGTTAATATCATCATTTGAAATTTTAGTTTAAGTTGATGTTTCACATTAATTTAGTTGAAGTTATACTTCTTGGAATAGTACTGAATAATCATGTCTTTTTTAATAAATATTAAAAAAATGAGTGAATTCCTCGAAAATACTGAAGAAATTGATTTTTATCTACAAATAGATCCGTTATATATTGATAAGACGGAATTTCATATTTTAAAAGTTTGGGATATTATAAATAAACATAAAAATTCAAATGTAACATATAACAATATTCTAAATTTATTCTATAATAATGAATGTGAAATATTTTCCAATGAAATATATTTGAAATTAGTTAATGGTTTTTATATTCCCAAATTTGATATAATACTTAATGTTATTTGAAATTTAAATTAAATTTAATGTTTATAAAAACTGTATATAAATTTATTATATTTGTTATTAATTAATCCCAATATACATGAATATTTCTCTTTTCTTTTTGAATAGCTTCTACTAATAATAATATTACATCTTTCATAAGAAACGAAGAGCTAACTTTTATATCATTTTGCTTAATAATTATTTCGAAAGGTGACCTAAAAATAGTGAGTGTTTTTTTATTCTCACTTTGGTACCAACACTTATTACAATTTCCTCTCTTTACCACAACATTTTGGAGATTAGGTAAATATAATACCCAAGAATTTAACAGCTCTTCAAATTGTTTTACTTCTGATGGTACAGCTATAATTAAGTTCTCTGATTCTTCAATATACTTTATAATATCTGTAAACTTTTGTCTTACTCTCTTTTGGTAATAAGGCTCGTCAGCCATTATGTCAAGTTTCAATAATAAATAATAATAGGAGGATTCAGCTTCCAGTCCCTCTTAAAAGACTTATGTATGTACAAAGGATCAGCAATATAAAGAAAATTATAGAATATTAAAAAAAATATGAAAATTGGTAACAAGAATTTGAAGAAAATACTGTTGTAGTTGGCCTGACAGAATTCAGTGTCGTGCGCCGATCATATTTGCACGATAAATATTTTACTTCTGACATATATAGGTTCTCTGATTCTACAATATCCTTTATATTATCTTGTAAGCTTTTCTCTCTCTCTCTATTGTTTAGTGATAAGGATCATGTACCAATATGGCGAGTGTTTCATTCATATATCGATGTATTGAGACTTCAATAGAATTTACTAGTATCAATGAAATTAAACAGGGACACTTATCCACTAGAAATAATATTTTTGAAATAATTATTAATAATAATAATAATAATAATAATAATAATAATAATAATAATAATAATTTAGGAGGAGGAGGAGGAAATGTAATTAGTCGTCCTAGGTTGGTTTTAAAACGATCGCTGCATCAACCAAAAATTAAACAATTTTAAAAAAAAAACTCAGAGATAATTACACAAAAATGTGCTGAATTATTATGTAAGGAGCCATATAATGAACTCTTAGCAATGAACCAAAAATGGCAATGTAATATTTTTTGTCCTTTTCATGAAGTTCGTGGTAAATCTCGTACACCTTCAGGTAGACTTTATATTCATCGTCATCGTTTTCACTGTTATTCCACAAATTGTAATAAAAGAGTTTCAACTGAGAAACTCCTAAATTTTCTCTTAAATAAAAACCAAAAATGATTTCTTCGACATACCAGTATTTTCTTCAAATTCCTGTTATAATTTTCGTACTTTTTTTTATATTTTTTAATTTTCTTTATATTACTGATCGTTTTTACATTCATAGTTTTTTACGTCAAAGTATTAAAGAGGGAATTGAAGCTGAAGAAATTGCATTTGAAGAAAGACACGAATTTATTGATCTACAAGGTTGGCTAAATTATAATGAATATGATAACAATAATGACATTAAAATCAATAAATGTAAGGGAATGATTTTAAAAGTAGATAGTTCTCAGTCACATGACAATCAAATTTGTCAAAAACTTGGGGGCCGTAAATGTGGACGTTATTTAGAAAAGGTCGTAATACCTATATCATCTTCTACTAGCAATATAAAATATTATTATGGAGGTGGAATCCTCAAACCAGGATGCACATACTGTCTTTGGAAACAACCAGAAGAAAAATTCTGTGACCCAGTATGGGGTTTTCTACAGTATTCATTTGAAGAAGATCGATGGAAGTGTAAATCCTACCTACCAGGTCTTTATAACGCAACTACAAATAGATTAACTGCATGTGAACCAGGAGGAACTTTGGTTAAAATTACCAATGGGCAGGATGAAGTAGTGGACCTTACTCAAATGACCCCCCAAGACTTTTTTATACCATTAAAAGAACAAGAAAAATATATATGTCGATGTTCCCCTGGATATATTTCTAATCCAGATATCTCACGTTCAGCCTGTTTCCGCGATCCTTGTCTGGTACATTTACCATCTGGTGTAATTACAGCTCCAGGTTATTCTAATGGTCTATGTAACTGCGGTCCTATGTATACTAACTTACATGACAATAAACATTTTCCGTGTACAGCGTGTCCGGATCCCCATTTTGATGAGGAAAAACAAGAATTATCTATTTGGATGAAGTGTAAGATTGATAAAAATAATATTGAAATACATAAAGGAACATATCCATGTTCAAATTTTGAAGATATTGAACGTGGATGTGCAAAGGTAATTTTAAAGGCAAAATTTGTATCCAAGACTGATTTGATTGATTACGAAAATACCGAAATTTTTTTTAATCGATTTATGAATTCACTCAATATTAAAAACAAAACTAAATAATGTTTGCATGTAACTCTGATGGTAGTATAGAAATCCCATTATCTTATTTCAAAAAATTACACTTTTATCCTCCTGCTTTACCTTTAGGAACAATTGTTCTAACCAACTATCATCATCATAATATTAATAATGTTGATAAGAATGATGATGATGTTACCTTTGAAAATAATAGTGTAGAAGACTTACAATTATTTGTACAATACTTACTCATAAAATTGAAAAGGAAATTTATTATGAAATTGGATTCCCATTCAGTCTGTGATTACTCTCCTAATATAAATAATGTTGCACAGTTCTTAGAAAATGGGAGTGGGAGTGGTAAAATTAACATTTTATTTATTAATATTCCAATTTTCTTTTTCCCTGATATTAAAAAAGATGAGCCATTACATAAACGGATATTACGAGTTGTATCCAACACTCATAAAATTACTCAGCTAGTGGAAGAATATATGTCTTCAAAATACAAATCCTCACAGAAAAAATAATGTTATATGATAACGTTACAACTTGTTTTGAAAATTATGGCATTAAATGTCTCTGTAATACAAATTTTCGAATGGATTATTTTGAACAAATGACTAAACAAAAATTCAAATTTTCCTTTTTTACAGTAGGAAATGTAACCACTTTTCTTGAAAGAATATATGGGAGAGACAATTTAAAACATCCGATATGGTCTTTGTCAGTACACACAACAACACCGGAAGAGTCCGTTATGGTTTTGAGAATCTTAAACGTGAAATTTTGTAATGGATGTAAGAAAGAAATAATAGGAGATGGTATACCTTCGTCTTACCATACTGGATCGCTAAAAATTGTTTCAAACAATCCTCCTTCAGTTCAATATTTTGATAATACAGGACGTGAGTTGTTTCAGAGTATAAGCAAAAGTAATAATTTTGTAGCAACGGCTGCCTACTATCTCTATTGTGCATTAAGTGATGATGAGTATCCCTTATGTAATTTATATGGGAAATGTTTTTGTAATGAAAATTACCGATGGAATTATATTTTATCTGTTCTGAAGAAAAGCTTCAAACCTAAGGAGATGTCACAATCAAAAATTGAAGATGCAGTTCATTTTATATATGGAGATAAACCATACTTTTTAAACATAACAAATAAGGAAAATAATCAATATCATATTGTTATATCAAATTTAAAATGTCGATGTTTCAAAGAACGAGGTTCAATGAATATTCTTTATGATCAGGAAAAATGTTGTATTCAAGTACAATTTTTAGATGTTTATGGAAACATTTTACCAACTTCTTGGTTTAAATTATTCGATGAATATTATTATATCCAAATTGGTATTCGCAAAGTTATTACTCCCATAATGTTATTAGCATTTGTAAGTCATTATTATTATTTTGTATTTAGGGATTTTGAAGTTGGCATGTATTGTTCGTTCTTCAAATGGATTAATGATGAAAATAGTGATAATATAGATTATAATTATGATACAGAGGCAAGTAACGACTACAAAGAATATGGAAGTAGTGATTATGAAAGTAGTGATGAAATATTTGTTTAATAAAAAGAATATATATATATATTTTTTCAGTTTTTTATTAATTTTATTTAAAATAAATGTTTATAAAATAAATAAATAATATATAAAATGACTTTGAGTGACTTTTTGTTTGTTTTATTTTTATATAAAATATCGAATTTAACTATAAAGGGGAAAATATTATTTCAGTTTTCTTAAATTTTATCTCAAATTATAAAGTAACTATGAATATTTTAATCAAAATGTATATTTTGTTTTTTTTATTTTAAATATAAATAAAAAATTATACATAAAATTAATAATATTATATATTTAATATCTATGATAAATAAAATTATGTTTATAAAATTAACAAAACTTAAACATCAAAAATTTTATATTATATAGAAAGGTTTATAAGTTTTATTTTGCAATAAAATTTGGAAAAATATATAAATCCATAAAGAATTAATTGATTCTCTTCTTTTTTTTTGCCTTAATTAAAAAATAACCAATACAAAATTTGGAGTTATAAATAAAATTTGATGTCTTATTTGGGAAACTATTCAAGATCTGATTTGCCTAATAAGCCAATGAATGGTCCACCACCGGCTTATGGTCCACCACAGGGTCCCCACTGACCACAGGCTGGTGGTCAACCCCATTTTTTTCCACAAAATATTTTTTATGGATGAGATACCATATCTAAAAAAAAAAAAAAAAAAGAATGATGTGCTGTTACACTGCCCCTAGATATCATTCGGTTCCCAAGAGTTCGACTTAATCAAACCAGAAATGCTGCTCTTCAAATCAAGGGTCTTAAAATGTTGAATGCCGTTCCCAATCATATCAAAGACTGTACCTCTCCCAACTAGTTTAAGAAAAAAAATGTAAAGTGAGTATAATAAGAGTTTTGGTGAACTTTTGGGATTCCTGTGTCTGTGGGTGTGTGTGTGTGTGTGTGTGTGTGTGTGTCTTTGTGTCTTTGTGTGTGTGTGTGTGTGTGTGTGTGTGTGTCTTTGTGTGTGTGTGTGTCTTTGTGTGTGTGTGTCTTTGTGTGTGTGTGTGTGTCTTTGTGTGTGTGTGTGTCTTTGTGTGTGTGTGTCTTTGTGTCTTTGTGTGTGTGTGTCTTTGTGTCTTTGTGTGTGTGTGTGTCTTTGTGTGTGTGTCTTTGTGTCTTTGTGTGTGTGTGTCTTTGTGTCTTTGTGTGTGTACTCACCTAATTGTACTCACCTAATTGTGCTTGCGGGGGTTGAGCTCTGGCTCTTTGGTCCCGCCTCTCAACCGTCAATCAACTGGTGTACAGATTCCTGAGCCTATTGGGCTCTATCATATCTACATTTGAAACTGTGAATGGAGTCAGCCTCCACCACATCACTTCCTAATGCATTCCATTTGCTAACTACTCTGACACTGAAAAAGTTCTTTCTAACGTCTCTGTGGCTCATTTGGGTACTCAGCTTCCACCTGTGTCCCCTTGTTCGCGTCCCACCAGTGTTGAAAAGTTCATCCTTGTTTACCCAGTCGATTCCCCTGAGGATTTTGTAGGTTGTGATCATGTCCCCCCTTACTCTTCTGTCTTCCAGTGTCGTGAGGTGCATTTCCCGCAGCCTTTCCTCATAACTCATGCCTCTTAGTTCTGGGACTAGTCTAGTAGCATACCTTTGGACTTTTTCCAGCTTCGTCTTGTGCTTGACAAGGTACGGGCTCCATGCTGGGGCCGCATACTCCAGGATTGGTCTTACATATGTGGTGTACAAGATTCTGAATGATTCCTTACACAGGTTCCTGAACGCCGTTCTGATGTTAGCCAGCCTCGCATATGCCGCAGACGTTATTCTCTTTATGTGGGCTTCAGGAGACAGGTTTGGTGTGATATCAACTCCTAGATCTTTCTCTCTGTCTGTTTCATTAAGTACTTCATCTCCTATTCTGTATCCTGTGCCTGGCCTCCTGTTTCCACTGCCTAGTTTCATTACTTTGCATTTACTCGGGTTGAACTTCAACAGCCATTTGTTGGACCATTCACTCAGTCTATCCAGGTCATCTTGTAGCCTCCTACTATCATCCTCTGTTTCAATCCTCCTCATAATTTTTGCATCGTCGGCAAACATTGAGAGGAACGAATCTATACCCTCTGGGAGATCATTTACATATACCAGAAACAGTATAGGTCCAAGGACTGACCCCTGCGGGACTCCACTTGTGACGTCTCGCCAATCTGAGACCTCACCCCTCACACAGACTCGTTGTCTCCTGTTGCTTAGGTATTCCTCTATCCACCGGAGTACCTTCCCTCTCACTCCAGCCTGCATCTCCAACTTTCGCACTAGCCTCTTGTGTGGCACTGTATCAAAGGCTTTCTGACAATCCAAAAATATGCAGTCTGCCCACCCTTCTCTTTCTTGCCTTATTTTTGTTGCCTGGTCGTAGAATTCAAGTAACCCTGTGAGGCAGGACCTGCCATCCCTGAACCCATGTTGATGCTGTGTTACAAAGTTCCTTCGCTCCAGATGCTCCACTAGTTTTTTTCGCACAATCTTCTCCATCAGCTTGCATGGTATGCAGGTTAGGGACACTGGCCTGTAGTTCAGTGCCTCCTGTCTATCCCCTTTCTTGTATATCGGGACTACGTTAGCTGCTTTCCAAATATCTGGCAGTTCCCCTGTTGCCAGTGATTTGTTATACACTATGGAGAGTGGTAGGCTCAGTTCTCTTGCTCCTTCCTTTAGAACCCAAGGGGAGATTCCATCTGGGCCTATAGCC
The DNA here is from genome assembly GCF_040958095.1 of Procambarus clarkii. Lineage (NCBI taxonomy): Eukaryota > Metazoa > Arthropoda > Malacostraca > Decapoda > Cambaridae > Procambarus > Procambarus clarkii. The sequence continues at coordinate 323,675 of NW_027189213.1, read as the reverse complement.
TTCGTCACGTCCAACTCTAGTAAACACTTCCTTACTTCCCCACTGGTAATCTCAAACTCTTCCAGTGGTTCCTGGTTAGCTATTCCCTCACTTACCTCTGGAATTTCTCCTTGTTCTAAGGTGAAGACCTCCTGGAATTTCTTATTCAATTCCTCACACACTTCCTTGTCATTTGTAGTGAATCCTTCCGCCCCTATCCTTAATCTCATAACCTGTTCCTTTACTGTTGTTTTTCTCCTAATGTGGCTATGCAACAATTTAGGCTGAGTCTTTGCCTTGCTTGCGATGTCATTTTCGTATTGTCTTTCTGCCTCTCTTCTCATCCTGACATATTCATTCCTGGCATTCTGGTATCTTTCTCTGCTCTCCAGTGTCCTGTTATTCCTATAGTTTCTCCATGCCCTTTTACTTTGCTGCTTAGCTAGCCTACATCTTTGATTAAACCATGGGTTTCTCATCTTCATTTCTCTGTTTTCCTTTTGGACTGGGACAAACTTGTTTGCTGCGTCCTTGCACTTCTGCGTGATGTAATCCATCATATCTTGGGCCGTCTTTCCCCTGAGCTCTGTTTCCCATGCTATATCTGTTAGGAATTTTCTTATCCCCTCATAGTTTCCCTTTCGGTATGCTAACCTTTTGGTTTCGGTATCCCTCCTCGAGTTCAATAACCCTTCTTCAATCAAGTACTCAAACACCAGTACACTGTGGTCGCTCATTCCTACTGGGTCCTCAAAACCGATTTATCTTATGTCGGAGTCGTTCAGAGTGAAGACTAGGTCGAGTCTCGCTGGTTCGTCATTGCCTCTCATCCTTGTGGGTTCTCCGACATGCTGCGTTAAAAAGTTGCTTGTCACCACCTCCAATAGTTTGGCTCTCCACGTATCCTCGCCTCCATGCGGTTCCTTGTTCTCCCAGTCAATCTTTCCGTGATTGAAGTCGCCCATGATGAGCAGGTGGGATCTATTTCTACAGGCAGCAGAGGCTGCCCTCTCAATTATAGTGTTAACTGCCTTGTTGTTGTTTTCATACTCTTGACTGGGTCTCCTGTCATTTGGTGGAGGGTTGTATATTACTGCTACTACTATTCTTGGTCCTCCCATTGTTATGGTGCCTGCTATGTAGTCTCTGAACTCCTCACAGCCCGGGATGGCCATCTCCTTAAAACTCCATTCCCTTCTCATGAGTAGGGCCACTCCGCCTCCTCCTCTACCTTCCCTCTCTTTCCTTATTACTGTATACTCCTGGGGAAACACGGCATTCGTTATGATTCCAGAGAGTTTTGTTTCAGTGAGTCCGATTACATCTGGGTTAACTTCTTGTGCTCTTTCCCTTAGTTCACTTGTCTTGCTTGTGATCCCATCTATGTTCGAGTACATCACCCTGAAACTGACTCTCTTCTGCTTCTTTTCTGGGGGGGACCTTTGGGATCTGGGGTGAGTGGGAGCTGGGGGGACCTGGCACGGGGGGATTGGTGGAGGAGGGAGGGCTTGGGGTGGTGGGGGAGAGGGGGAGGGTACAGGGGGTGGATAAGAGGGGGAGGGTACAGGGGGTGGATAAGAGGGGGAGGGTACAGGGGGTGGGTAAGAGAGGGAGGGTTGGGGAAGCATGGGGGGAGGAGAGGCTGTGGGGGATAGGGGAGATGGGGGGGCTTGGGGGGAGAGAAAAGGGTGGAGGGCTTGGGGGGCGTGGGGGAAAAGGGAGGGCTGAGGTGGGTGAGGAAGAGGGGAGGGTTTAGGGGAGTGGGGGAGAGGGGAAGACTTAGGTGGGGTGGGGGAGAGTGGGGGGCTTAGGGGGGAGGGGGAGAAGGGAGGGCATGGGGGTGGGAGAGACGGGAAGGCATGTGGGAGAAGGGAGGGCATGGGGGATGGGGGGGAAGGGAGGTCCTGGGGAGAGGGGTGAGGGGAAGAAGGGGGGTGAGTGGGGGGAGGGGGGTGGGTGGGGGGAGGGTGCCCTAGGTGGGTACTTAGTGGGGGGCTGACAGGGGATGGGGCAGGTTGGGTGTCTGTTGGGTAGAATTTGGGGGTGGTGCCCCAATCCCTGTGGCTGTTGCACTGTTTGAGGAGGGTTCTCCACTTCCCTCTGGGATTGTAGGGTTCTGGGTTGTGGTACTCCTGATTTCCTTCTCTCTCCCTGCGCTCCTTCCTCGCGTCTGTGTGTGTGTGTGTGTGTGTGTGTCTTTGTGTGTGTGTGTGTGTGTCTTGTGTGTGTGTGTGTCTTTGTGTGTGTGTGTCTTTGTGTCTTGTGTGTGTGTCTTTGTGTGTGTCTTGTGTCTGTGTGTGTGTGTCTTTGTGTGTGTGTGTCTTTGTGTGTGTGTGTCTTTGTGTGTGTGTGTCTTTGTGTCTTTGTGTGTGTCTTTGTGTGTGTGTGTCTTTGTGTCTTTGTGTGTGTCTTTGTGTGTGTGTGTGTGTGTCTTTGTGTGTGTGTGTGTGTCTTTATGTGTGTGTAAGTGTGTGTGTGTGTGTGTAAGTGTGTGTGTGTCGTTGTGTGTGTGTGTGCGTCGTTGTGTGTGTGTCTTTATGTGTGTTTAAGTGTGTGTGTCTTTGTGTCTTTGTGTCTTTGTGTGTGTGTGTGTGTGTGTCTGCGTGTGCGTGTGTGTGTGTCTTTGTGTGTGTCTTTGTGTGTGTGTGTGTCTTTGTGTGTGTAAGTGTGTGTGTCTTTGTGTGTGTGTGTGTGTCTTTGTGTGTGTGTGTGTGTGTGTCTGCGTGTGCGTGTGTGTGTGTCTTTGTGTGTGTAAGTGTGTGTGTCTTGGTGTCTTTGTGTGTCTTTGTGTGTGTGTGTGTCTTTGTGTGTGTAAGTGTGTGTGTCTTTGTGTGTGTGTGTGTGTCTTTGTGTGTCTTTGTGTGTGTGTGGGTGTGTGTCTTTGTGTGTGTGTGTGTGTGTGTGTGTGTGTGTCTTTGTGTGTGTGAGTGTGTGTGTGTGTGTCTTTGTGTGTGTGTTGTGTGTGTGTGTGTGTGTGTGTCTTTGTGTGTGTGAGTGTGTGTGAGTGTGTGTGTCTAGTGTGTGTGTGTGTGTCTTTGTGTGTGTAAGTGTGTGTGTGTAAGTGTGGTGTGTGTGTGTCTTTGTGTGTGTGTGTGTGTGTGTGTGTGTGTGTGTGTGTCTTTGTGTGTGTGAGTGTGTGTGTGTGTGTCTTTGTGTGTGTGTGTCTTTGTGTGTGTAAGTGTGTGTGTGTAAGTGTGTGTGTGTGTGTCTTTGTGTGTCTTTGTGTGTGTAAGTGTTTGTGTCTTTGTGTGTGTGTGTGTGTCTTTGTGTCTTTGTGTGTGTGTGTAAGTGTGTGTGTATGTGCGTGTGTCTTTGTGTATGTGTGTGTGTAAGTGTGTGTGTCTTTATGTGTGTGTTTTGGGTGTGTGTTTTTTATGTTTGAGTGTGAATTTGTGGGTGTATATGTTTTTGTATAAAAAAAAGATGAATAAAAAGGATAAACTTTCAATTAACATACAAATCGAACATATAAATAATGAGAAGTTTAACATTAAAAAAAACCCTGGATTATATTATTTTCCCCTGAGATTTAATCTAACAAGACAATTATTTATAGCTGATAAATTATATTATAATAATAATATCGATGATTCTCATATTACTTTTACTTATCCAAACAATCTTAGCAGAAGTCAATTAATATATCATAAAATTTATGACATGTCAGGACTAACAGCTGATAATAAATTTGTCTGGTATGAAAGATTTTTCACGCAAATTCATAATCAAAATATTTTATATGAAGAGGATGATCAGGATTTTTCACTTTCAGTGTATTCTAGAACTCATTCCCCTTTTAAATTTGAAAAAACCAAAATGATACTTTTTATCAACGAGGTTGTGTATTTAATGTTGTTTCTTTTAGATGGGGTAAGAGATATTACCCAAAGTTTAAAAGAAAGTTCATTAAGGGAGTATATTATTAATAATTGTATAAATTATCAAAAAGTATTAAAAGCAAATAAAAAAACTCTTAAAACTATTGATATGTACATTTGTATTGATGATGTAATTAAATATGATGAGCTTATCATTGAGCATCTTATTAAATATTTTGAAAAAGATAAAAATTGGTCCGAAAGAAAACATATATCATTATCCACTGCATGGCATATGCATTGTGAGTTATTACAAGAATTTAGTATAATTAAAGAAAATAAAATGATTATATCAATACCAAGACTTGCAAAATTTAATTTACAACTTTTACCCGATTATCAAATAACTAAAGTGATAGCTTATCTTCCACAACAAAGCGGACATAAATATATTTGGCACAATCAGTACCAAAATTATTATATTTATAACAATGGGATTATTATTAAAAAGAGGAAGGCGTTGGATGAGATGGAGGAGGGAGGTTTGGAGGATGTGGAGGATGAAGCGGATCAGGCGTTGGAAGATCAAGTGGATCAAGATATGGAGGAGGTAGTGGAAGAGATTGATGATGCTGGAGAGGAAGAGGAGGAATATATTTGTTCAACATACCATGGTGCACGGCTTCGGGCTGAGAGAATATGATGGAGTCTGGTGGGATGATCGGTGATCATGAGTCTACCACAAAGACACACACACACACAAACACACACACACACATTCTGACACACACACACACAAACACACACACACACACACAAAGACACACACATACAAAGTCACACACATACAAAGTCACACACATAAAGACACACACACACACACACATAAAGACACACACACTTACACACACACACAAAGACACAAAGACACACACACACACAAAGACACACAGACACACACACTTACACACACAAAGACACACAAAAGACACACAAAGACACACACACACACACACACACAAAGACACAAAGACACACAAGA
>NW_027189213.1:273069-318336 GCF_040958095.1 Procambarus clarkii | reverse complement strand
TAAGGGTCTGAGCAGGTGGTGGAGAGGGTTAAGGCGTACCTGTTATGCCAGTTGCTGGAAGGCTTCTGTGCTGGCTAGGGTTCGAGTCTCCTGGTGGGAAAGTGTTCTAAAGTTGTATACTTGACTCTCGTGTTTAGGAGAGTTGTGCCTTAAGCATAGACACTGTGTCTTCCCATATTAACAGGGACTTGATGAAATTAACGTCTAAATGACCCCTCACTTGCTCTAGTGCTCTTGGGAGGTGGTGATCTTTGTGGTATTTAAATACTCCGAAATTACCATCTCTTTTAAGGGTCTGAGTAGGTGGTGGAGAGGGTTAAGGCGTACCTGTTATGCCAGTTGCTGGAAGGCTTCTGTGCTGGCTAGGGTTCGAGTCTCCTGGTGGGAAAGTGTTCTAAAGTTGTATACTTGACTCTCGTGTTTAGGAGAGTTGTGCCTTAAGCATAGACACTGTGTCTTCCCATATTAACAGGGACTTGATGAAATTAACGTCTAAATGACCCCTCACTTGCTCTAGTGCTCTTGGGAGGTGGTGATCTTTGTGGTATTTAAATACTCCGAAATTACCATCTCTTTTAAGGGTCTGAGCAGGTGGTGGAGAGGGTTAAGGCGTACCTGTTATGCCAGTTGCTGGAAGGCTTCTGTGCTGGCTAGGGTTCGAGTCTCCTGGTGGGAAAGTGTTCTAAAGTTGTATACTTGACTCTCGTGTTTAGGAGAGTTGTGCCTTAAGCATAGACACTGTGTCTTCCCATATTAACAGGGACTTGATGAAATTAACGTCTAAATGACCCCTCACTTGCTCTAGTGCTCTTGGGAGGTGGTGATCTTTGTGGTATTTAAATACTCCGAAATTACCATCTCTTTTAAGGGTCTGAGCAGGTGGTGGAGAGGGTTAAGGCGTACCTGTTATGCCAGTTGCTGGAAGGCTTCTGTGCTGGCTAGGGTTCGAGTCTCCTGGTGGGAAAGTGTTCTAAAGTTGTATACTTGACTCTCGTGTTTAGGAGAGTTGTGCCTTAAGCATAGACACTGTGTCTTCCCATATTAACAGGGACTTGATGAAATTAACGTCTAAATGACCCCTCACTTGCTCTAGTGCTCTTGGGAGGTGGTGATCTTTGTGGTATTTAAATACTCCGAAATTACCATCTCTTTTAAGGGTCTGAGCAGGTGGTGGAGAGGGTTAAGGCGTACCTGTTATGCCAGTTGCTGGAAGGCTTCTGTGCTGGCTAGGGTTCGAGTCTCCTGGTGGGAAAGTGTTCTAAAGTTGTATACTTGACTCTCGTGTTTAGGAGAGTTGTGCCTTAAGCATAGACACTGTGTCTTCCCATATTAACAGGGACTTGATGAAATTAACGTCTAAATGACCCCTCACTTGCTCTAGTGCTCTTGGGAGGTGGTGATCTTTGTGGTATTTAAATACTCCGAAATTACCATCTCTTTTAAGGGTCTGAGCAGGTGGTGGAGAGGGTTAAGGCGTACCTGTTATGCCAGTTGCTGGAAGGCTTCTGTGCTGGCTAGGGTTCGAGTCTCCTGGTGGGAAAGTGTTCTAAAGTTGTATACTTGACTCTCGTGTTTAGGAGAGTTGTGCCTTAAGCATAGACACTGTGTCTTCCCATATTAACAGGGACTTGATGAAATTAACGTCTAAATGACCCCTCACTTGCTCTAGTGCTCTTGGGAGGTGGTGATCTTTGTGGTATTTAAATACTCCGAAATTACCATCTCTTTTAAGGGTCTGAGCAGGTGGTGGAGAGGGTTAAGGCGTACCTGTTATGCCAGTTGCTGGAAGGCTTCTGTGCTGGCTAGGGTTCGAGTCTCCTGGTGGGAAAGTGTTCTAAAGTTGTATACTTGACTCTCGTGTTTAGGAGAGTTGTGCCTTAAGCATAGACACTGTGTCTTCCCATATTAACAGGGACTTGATGAAATTAACGTCTAAATGACCCCTCACTTGCTCTAGTGCTCTTGGGAGGTGGTGATCTTTGTGGTATTTAAATACTCCGAAATTACCATCTCTTTTAAGGGTCTGAGCAGGTGGTGGAGAGGGTTAAGGCGTACCTGTTATGCCAGTTGCTGGAAGGCTTCTGTGCTGGCTAGGGTTCGAGTCTCCTGGTGGGAAAGTGTTCTAAAGTTGTATACTTGACTCTCGTGTTTAGGAGAGTTGTGCCTTAAGCATAGACACTGTGTCTTCCCATATTAACAGGGACTTGATGAAATTAACGTCTAAATGACCCCTCACTTGCTCTAGTGCTCTTGGGAGGTGGTGATCTTTGTGGTATTTAAATACTCCGAAATTACCATCTCTTTTAAGGGTCTGAGCAGGTGGTGGAGAGGGTTAAGGCGTACCTGTTATGCCAGTTGCTGGAAGGCTTCTGTGCTGGCTAGGGTTCGAGTCTCCTGGTGGGAAAGTGTTCTAAAGTTGTATACTTGACTCTCGTGTTTAGGAGAGTTGTGCCTTAAGCATAGACACTGTGTCTTCCCATATTAACAGGGACTTGATGAAATTAACGTCTAAATGACCCCTCACTTGCTCTAGTGCTCTTGGGAGGTGGTGATCTTTGTGGTATTTAAATACTCCGAAATTACCATCTCTTTTAAGGGTCTGAGCAGGTGGTGGAGAGGGTTAAGGCGTACCTGTTATGCCAGTTGCTGGAAGGCTTCTGTGCTGGCTAGGGTTCGAGTCTCCTGGTGGGAAAGTGTTCTAAAGTTGTATACTTGACTCTCGTGTTTAGGAGAGTTGTGCCTAAAGCATAGACACTGTGTCTTCCCATATTAACAGGGACTTGATGAAATTAACGTCTAAATGACCCCTCACTTGCTCTAGTGCTCTTGGGAGGTGGTGATCTTTGTGGTATTTAAATACTCCGAAATTACCATCTCTTTTAAGGGTCTGAGCAGGTGGTGGAGAGGGTTAAGGCGTACCTGTTATGCCAGTTGCTGGAAGGCTTCTGTGCTGGCTAGGGTTCGAGTCTCCTGGTGGGAAAGTGTTCTAAAGTTGTATACTTGACTCTCGTGTTTAGGAGAGTTGTGCCTTAAGCATAGACACTGTGTCTTCCCATATTAACAGGGACTTGATGAAATTAACGTCTAAATGACCCCTCACTTGCTCTAGTGCTCTTGGGAGGTGGTGATCTTTGTGGTATTTAAATACTCCGAAATTACCATCTCTTTTAAGGGTCTGAGCAGGTGGTGGAGAGGGTTAAGGCGTACCTGTTATGCCAGTTGCTGGAAGGCTTCTGTGCTGGCTAGGGTTCGAGTCTCCTGGTGGGAAAGTGTTCTAAAGTTGTATACTTGACTCTCGTGTTTAGGAGAGTTGTGCCTTAAGCATAGACACTGTGTCTTCCCATATTAACAGGGACTTGATGAAATTAACGTCTAAATGACCCCTCACTTGCTCTAGTGCTCTTGGGAGGTGGTGATCTTTGTGGTATTTAAATACTCCGAAATTACCATCTCTTTTAAGGGTCTGAGCAGGTGGTGGAGAGGGTTAAGGCGTACCTGTTATGCCAGTTGCTGGAAGGCTTCTGTGCTGGCTAGGGTTCGAGTCTCCTGGTGGGAAAGTGTTCTAAAGTTGTATACTTGACTCTCGTGTTTAGGAGAGTTGTGCCTTAAGCATAGACACTGTGTCTTCCCATATTAACAGGGACTTGATGAAATTAACGTCTAAATGACCCCTCACTTGCTCTAGTGCTCTTGGGAGGTGGTGATCTTTGTGGTATTTAAATACTCCGAAATTACCATCTCTTTTAAGGGTCTGAGCAGGTGGTGGAGAGGGTTAAGGCGTACCTGTTATGCCAGTTGCTGGAAGGCTTCTGTGCTGGCTAGGGTTCGAGTCTCCTGGTGGGAAAGTGTTCTAAAGTTGTATACTTGACTCTCGTGTTTAGGAGAGTTGTGCCTTAAGCATAGACACTGTGTCTTCCCATATTAACAGGGACTTGATGAAATTAACGTCTAAATGACCCCTCACTTGCTCTAGTGCTCTTGGGAGGTGGTGTTCTTTGTGGTATTTAAATACTCCAAAATTACCATCTCTTTTAAGGGTCTGAGCAGGTGGTGGAGAGGGTTAAGGCGTACCTGTTATGCCAGTTGCTGGAAGGCTTCTGTGCTGGCTAGGGTTCGAGTCTCCTGGTGGGAAAGTGTTCTAAAGTTGTATACTTGACTCTCGTGTTTAGGAGAGTTGTGCCTTAAGCATAGACACTGTGTCTTCCCATATTAACAGGGACTTGATGAAATTAACGTCTAAATGACCCCTCACTTGCTCTAGTGCTCTTGGGAGGTGGTGATCTTTGTGGTATTTAAATACTCCGAAATTACCATCTCTTTTAAGGGTCTGAGCAGGTGGTGGAGAGGGTTAAGGCGTACCTGTTATGCCAGTTGCTGGAAGGCTTCTGTGCTGGCTAGGGTTCGAGTCTCCTGGTGGGAAAGTGTTCTAAAGTTGTATACTTGACTCTCGTGTTTAGGAGAGTTGTGCCTTAAGCATAGACACTGTGTCTTCCCATATTAACAGGGACTTGATGAAATTAACGTCTAAATGACCCCTCACTTGCTCTAGTGCTCTTGGGAGGTGGTGATCTTTGTGGTATTTAAATACTCCGAAATTACCATCTCTTTTAAGGGTCTGAGCAGGTGGTGGAGAGGGTTAAGGCGTACCTGTTATGCCAGTTGCTGGAAGGCTTCTGTGCTGGCTAGGGTTCGAGTCTCCTGGTGGGAAAGTGTTCTAAAGTTGTATACTTGACTCTCGTGTTTAGGAGAGTTGTGCCTTAAGCATAGACACTGTGTCTTCCCATATTAACAGGGACTTGATGAAATTAACGTCTAAATGACCCCTCACTTGCTCTAGTGCTCTTGGGAGGTGGTGATCTTTGTGGTATTTAAATACTCCGAAATTACCATCTCTTTTAAGGGTCTGAGCAGGTGGTGGAGAGGGTTAAGGCGTACCTGTTATGCCAGTTGCTGGAAGGCTTCTGTGCTGGCTAGGGTTCGAGTCTCCTGGTGGGAAAGTGTTCTAAAGTTGTATACTTGACTCTCGTGTTTAGGAGAGTTGTGCCTTAAGCATAGACACTGTGTCTTCCCATATTAACAGGGACTTGATGAAATTAACGTCTAAATGACCCCTCACTTGCTCTAGTGCTCTTGGGAGGTGGTGATCTTTGTGGTATTTAAATACTCCGAAATTACCATCTCTTTTAAGGGTCTGAGCAGGTGGTGGAGAGGGTTAAGGCGTACCTGTTATGCCAGTTGCTGGAAGGCTTCTGTGCTGGCTAGGGTTCGAGTCTCCTGGTGGGAAAGTGTTCTAAAGTTGTATACTTGACTCTCGTGTTTAGGAGAGTTGTGCCTTAAGCATAGACACTGTGTCTTCCCATATTAACAGGGACTTGATGAAATTAACGTCTAAATGACCCCTCACTTGCTCTAGTGCTCTTGGGAGGTGGTGATCTTTGTGGTATTTAAATACTCCGAAATTACCATCTCTTTTAAGGGTCTGAGCAGGTGGTGGAGAGGGTTAAGGCGTACCTGTTATGCCAGTTGCTGGAAGGCTTCTGTGCTGGCTAGGGTTCGAGTCTCCTGGTGGGAAAGTGTTCTAAAGTTGTATACTTGACTCTCGTGTTTAGGAGAGTTGTGCCTTAAGCATAGACACTGTGTCTTCCCATATTAACAGGGACTTGATGAAATTAACGTCTAAATGACCCCTCACTTGCTCTAGTGCTCTTGGGAGGTGGTGATCTTTGTGGTATTTAAATACTCCGAAATTACCATCTCTTTTAAGGGTCTGAGCAGGTGGTGGAGAGGGTTAAGGCGTACCTGTTATGCCAGTTGCTGGAAGGCTTCTGTGCTGGCTAGGGTTCGAGTCTCCTGGTGGGAAAGTGTTCTAAAGTTGTATACTTGACTCTCGTGTTTAGGAGAGTTGTGCCTTAAGCATAGACACTGTGTCTTCCCATATTAACAGGGACTTGATGAAATTAACGTCTAAATGACCCCTCACTTGCTCTAGTGCTCTTGGGAGGTGGTGATCTTTGTGGTATTTAAATACTCCGAAATTACCATCTCTTTTAAGGGTCTGAGCAGGTGGTGGAGAGGGTTAAGGCGTACCTGTTATGCCAGTTGCTGGAAGGCTTCTGTGCTGGCTAGGGTTCGAGTCTCCTGGTGGGAAAGTGTTCTAAAGTTGTATACTTGACTCTCGTGTTTAGGAGAGTTGTGCCTTAAGCATAGACACTGTGTCTTCCCATATTAACAGGGACTTGATGAAATTAACGTCTAAATGACCCCTCACTTGCTCTAGTGCTCTTGGGAGGTGGTGTTCTTTGTGGTATTTAAATACTCCAAAATTACCATCTCTTTTAAGGGTCTGAGCAGGTGGTGGAGAGGGTTAAGGCGTACCTGTTATGCCAGTTGCTGGAAGGCTTCTGTGCTGGCTAGGGTTCGAGTCTCCTGGTGGGAAAGTGTTCTAAAGTTGTATACTTGACTCTCGTGTTTAGGAGAGTTGTGCCTTAAGCATAGACACTGTGTCTTCCCATATTAACAGGGACTTGATGAAATTAACGTCTAAATGACCCCTCACTTGCTCTAGTGCTCTTGGGAGGTGGTGATCTTTGTGGTATTTAAATACTCCGAAATTACCATCTCTTTTAAGGGTCTGAGCAGGTGGTGGAGAGGGTTAAGGCGTACCTGTTATGCCAGTTGCTGGAAGGCTTCTGTGCTGGCTAGGGTTCGAGTCTCCTGGTGGGAAAGTGTTCTAAAGTTGTATACTTGACTCTCGTGTTTAGGAGAGTTGTGCCTTAAGCATAGACACTGTGTCTTCCCATATTAACAGGGACTTGATGAAATTAACGTCTAAATAACCCCTCACTTGCTCTAGTGCTCTTGGGAGGTGGTGATCTTTGTGGTATTTAAATACTCCGAAATTACCATCTCTTTTAAGGGTCTGAGCAGGTGGTGGAGAGGGTTAAGGCGTACCTGTTATGCCAGTTGCTGGAAGGCTTCTGTGCTGGCTAGGGTTCGAGTCTCCTGGTGGGAAAGTGTTCTAAAGTTGTATACTTGACTCTCGTGTTTAGGAGAGTTGTGCCTTAAGCATAGACACTGTGTCTTCCCATATTAACAGGGACTTGATGAAATTAACGTCTAAATGACCCCTCACTTGCTCTAGTGCTCTTGGGAGGTGGTGATCTTTGTGGTATTTAAATACTCCGAAATTACCATCTCTTTTAAGGGTCTGAGCAGGTGGTGGAGAGGGTTAAGGCGTACCTGTTATGCCAGTTGCTGGAAGGCTTCTGTGCTGGCTAGGGTTCGAGTCTCCTGGTGGGAAAGTGTTCTAAAGTTGTATACTTGACTCTCGTGTTTAGGAGAGTTGTGCCTTAAGCATAGACACTGTGTCTTCCCATATTAACAGGGACTTGATGAAATTAACGTCTAAATGACCCCTCACTTGCTCTAGTGCTCTTGGGAGGTGGTGATCTTTGTGGTATTTAAATACTCCGAAATTACCATCTCTTTTAAGGGTCTGAGCAGGTGGTGGAGAGGGTTAAGGCGTACCTGTTATGCCAGTTGCTGGAAGGCTTCTGTGCTGGCTAGGGTTCGAGTCTCCGGGTGGGAAAGTGTTCTAAAGTTGTATACTTGACTCTCGTGTTTAGGAGAGTTGTGCCTTAAGCATAGACACTGTGTCTTCCCATATTAACAGGGACTTGATGAAATTAACGTCTAAATGACCCCTCACTTGCTCTAGTGCTCTTGGGAGGTGGTGATCTTTGTGGTATTTAAATACTCCGAAATTACCATCTCTTTTAAGGGTCTGAGCAGGTGGTGGAGAGGGTTAAGGCGTACCTGTTATGCCAGTTGCTGGAAGGCTTCTGTGCTGGCTAGGGTTTGAGTCTCCTGGTGGGAAAGTGTTCTAAAGTTGTATACTTGACTCTCGTGTTTAGGAGAGTTGTGCCTTAAGCATAGACACTGTGTCTTCCCATATTAACAGGGACTTGATGAAATTAACGTCTAAATGACCCCTCACTTGCTCTAGTGCTCTTGGGAGGTGGTGATCTTTGTGGTATTTAAATACTCCGAAATTACCATCTCTTTTAAGGGTCTGAGCAGGTGGTGGAGAGGGTTAAGGCGTACCTGTTATGCCAGTTGCTGGAAGGCTTCTGTGCTGGCTAGGGTTCGAGTCTCCTGGTGGGAAAGTGTTCTAAAGTTGTATACTTGACTCTCGTGTTTAGGAGAGTTGTGCCTTAAGCATAGACACTGTGTCTTCCCATATTAACAGGGACTTGATGAAATTAACGTCTAAATGACCCCTCACTTGCTCTAGTGCTCTTGGGAGGTGGTGATCTTTGTGGTATTTAAATACTCCGAAATTACCATCTCTTTTAAGGGTCTGAGCAGGTGGTGGAGAGGGTTAAGGAGTACCTGTTATGCCAGTTGCTGGAAGGCTTCTGTGCTGGCTAGGGTTCGAGTCTCCTGGTGGGAAAGTGTTCTAAAGTTGTATACTTGACTCTCGTGTTTAGGAGAGTTGTGCCTTAAGCATAGACACTGTGTCTTCCCATATTAACAGGGACTTGATGAAATTAACGTCTAAATGACCCCTCACTTGCTCTAGTGCTCTTGGGAGGTGGTGTTCTTTGTGGTATTTAAATACTCCAAAATTACCATCTCTTTTAAGGGTCTGAGCAGGTGGTGGAGAGGGTTAAGGCGTACCTGTTATGCCAGTTGCTGGAAGGCTTCTGTGCTGGCTAGGGTTCGAGTCTCCTGGTGGGAAAGTGTTCTAAAGTTGTATACTTGACTCTCGTGTTTAGGAGAGTTGTGCCTTAAGCATAGACACTGTGTCTTCCCATATTAACAGGGACTTGATGAAATTAACGTCTAAATGACCCCTCACTTGCTCTAGTGCTCTTGGGAGGTGGTGATCTTTGTGGTATTTAAATACTCCGAAATTACCATCTCTTTTAAGGGTCTGAGCAGGTGGTGGAGAGGGTTAAGGCGTACCTGTTATGCCAGTTGCTGGAAGGCTTCTGTGCTGGCTAGGGTTCGAGTCTCCTGGTGGGAAAGTGTTCTAAAGTTGTATACTTGACTCTCGTGTTTAGGAGAGTTGTGCCATATATATATATATATATATATATATATATATATATATATATATATATATATATATATATATATATATATATATATATATATATATATATATATATATATATGCGAACAAGCCTGAATGGTCCCCATTCATATATATATATGTCGTACCTAGTAGCCAGAAAGCACTACTATGCCTACAATGAAGTTATTGCTATCTAAAATAATTAGACGAGCCAAAACTAAATACTATGAACATAAATTTACCCAAATAAAGAGCAACATTAAAAAAACTTGGAGCACAATTTCACAAATATTGGGATCAAAGAAGATTTTAAATAACAAACCAACACTCCTGTCCAATAACGATGGTCAGCTTTCAGCCTCTGATTCTGGTATTAAGTTCAATAGGTTCTTCTCTTCCATTGCGTCATCTTTTGCAAATGATATTCCATCTTCCTGTACTGATGTTAAGGACTATCTTACAGGCAACTATCCACAGTCTCTGTACCTAAAGCCTACTAATTCCACTGATGTCACTGAGATAATCCTTTCCCTTAAAACCAAGTCTAGTGCCTTCGAGGAGATACCAACTTTAATTTACAAAAAAGCCTCCAGATCTTTAGCTCCTGCTATTGCATTGCTCTTCCACAAGTCACTTGAACTCCAAACCTTTCCAGACATTCTAAAAAAAAACAAGAGTAACCCCTGTCCACAAATGTGGTGATCACGCAGATGTTAACAACTACAGACCTATATCAATCCTGCCTAACTTGTCAAAAATATTCGAAAAACTATTCTACAAGCAGCTATACTCTTTTCTAGCCAAACACAATATACTTAGCTCTTGTCAATATGGCTTCAGACCCAAAAATAGCACTAACGATGCACTTATTAGTATGATTAACTCTATTCATGTCGCTCTTGATAAAAAGGAGTTTCCTGTTGGGTTATTTGTGGACCTGCGTAAGGCTTTTGACACTGTCAACCACCAGAACCTTCTTCTTAAATTACATCATTATGGAGTCAGAGGACACTCCCTGCAATACCTCAAATCTTATCTTACTGACAGGCTCCAGTATGTTTCTGTGAATAATACAATTTCTCCCACCCTACTTATCAACATTGGTGTTCCTCAGGGCAGCATACTTGGCCCTCTCCTCTTTCTCATCTACATTAATGACCTTCCAAATGCCTCCCAACACCTCAAACCAATTCTATTTACTGACGACACAACCTTCATATACTCCAGTCCTGACCCCCTTGCTCTAAATGCCACAGTAAATACTGAGCTAGAGAAAGTCCATCTTTGGCTAACTGCCAACAAACTCACCCTTAACATTGACAAAACGTTTTATATTCTGTTTGGCAATAAATCCTCTTATCATATAAATCTCAAAATAAACAATACCCAAATTTGTAACAAATTAGATGGCAAATTCCTTGGCGTTCTCATCGACCACAAGCTGAATTTCCAGGGACACATTCTAAATATATCAAAAAAAGTTTCAAAAACTGTTGGCATTCTTTCTAAGATCAGATATTACGACCCCGCCCTGCCCTGGTGACTCTCCATTACTCTCTCATCTATCCATATCCCAACTATGGTATTTGTGCTTGGGGTTCTACTACCCAAAATCATTTACGTCCTCTAATTACTCAACACAAAGCTGCTATTAGGACAATATCCAACTCTAGCCCCAGACATCACTCGGTACCCCTACTCAAATCTCTGAATATGTTAGATATTAAATCACTGCACATTCTCTCATGTGTATTATACATATATAAAACGCTGAACTGTAATGCCAATCCTGACCTCAAAAGATTCATTGAAGGTTGTAACAGAACCCATGAGCACCACACCAGAAATAAATACAGTTTTGGTATTCCTAGAGTACGACTTAATCAAACTAGAAATGCTCTTCAAATCAAGGGACCCAGAATGTGGAATGACCTTCCCAACCATTTTAAAGACTGTACCTCTCTCAACCAGTTTAAGATAAAAACGAAGCTATACCTAATAAATTCCCTGTAACCTACCTTACCCCTCTATTGTCAACCAATGTCTGTTTTTTTAAAGAGCGCTGTTTGTCGACAGAATTGTATTTGTGCTGCTTTTTCAGCTATGTTTTCATTTTATTCTTTATGCTCGATTAGTATTAAGCTTTAGTCATTTAAGTTTTTCATGCCCGAAACGCTTTGCGTAATAGTGGCTTTAGGCATTGTATGTACTAGCCCTATCTATAAATCCATCACTCTTTGTAAAATCTCTTGTATGTATGTATCTTACCTAAATAAACATTTGATTTGATTTGATTTTGAATGAAATATTGACACTTCGTTGGTACATTGGTTATAGAATTGTCTCTGAATTCACATATCTTTTTGCACTCCATCACATAATGACGGAGGGTGTGCGAATAGTTTTGTTGACACAGATTACATTTGGTCAGATCTACATCGGCAGATAATGAGAATTCCCAAAGATACTTGTAACGGAGTCTAAGCCGAGCAGTAGTAACATCTAGAAGTCTGCTGATTTTATTTATTTATTTATTTATTTATATATATACAAGAAGTTACATTGGGATTGTGAGGATACATAGTATAGTAATTAAAATCTTGAAAAGCCACTAGTACGCGCAGCGTTTCGGGCAGGTCCTTAATCTAAGAAATTTTTAAGTAGGTAAATACTTGCAAAATTTATAAAAAATGATAACAGTTACATAGCAAGAGAGAAAAAAAATAAAAGATGAGAGAAAATTGTAGGTATATTAAAGTACATAGGTAGCTATATTGATTGCAATGACAACTTGAATGATAGTTAACAAAAATTAATAGGCACAATACAGCATATGGCTAGCACATAAAAAAAGACAGCAATGAGCACAATGATAAAGTTGTTTGGATTAAGTACATAAAGATTGGGAGATTGGGTAACACTAGATACAGAGCGAATTTAAAGCTTGAAACGTGAAACTTGAATTTAAACGCTTGAAACTTCGTATGAAACTACGAAGATGAAATTAGGTACTTTTTGTTTTTGTTTTTAAATGAGGCAAAAGTTTAACAGCTTTTCAATTTACTAGGGAGTGAGTTCCATAGACTAGGTCCCTTAATTTGCATAGAGTGTTTACACAGATTTGCAGTCTCCGTTGTGTAGTGGTAAGACACTCACCTGGCGTTCCGCGAGCGCTATGTCATGGGTTCGTATCCTGGCCGGGGAGGATTTACTGGGCGCAATTCCTTAACTGTAGCCTCTGTTTAACGCAACAGTAAAATGTGTACTTGGATGAAAAAACGATTCTTCGCGGCAGGGGATCGTATTCCAGGGACCTGCCCGAAACGCTACGCGTACTAGTGGCTGTACAAGAATGTAGCAACTCTTGTATATATCTAAAAAAAAAAAAAAAAAAAAAAAAAAAAAAAAAAAAAAAAAAAAAAAAAAAAAAAAAAAAAAAAACATTAAGTTTGACCCTGGGGATATCAAAGAGATATTTCTTTCTGATGTGGTGATAATGGGTCCTATTACATCTGTCCAGGGAGAGTTTCAGAGCATGGTTTGCGTTTAAGAACAGGGTTTTGTAAATGTAGTTGACACAAGAGAATGTATGGAGGGAGTTAATATTTAGCAAGTTTAGGGATTTAAACAAGGGAGCTGAGTATTGTCTGAAAGCAGAGTTTGTTATTATTCTGATAGCAGATTTTTGCTGTGTGATGATAGGCTTAAGGTGGTTTGCATTGGTAGACCCCAATGCACAGATACCATAATTAAGATAGGGGTAGATTAGTGCATAATATAGTGAGAGAAAAGCAGAGTTAGAAACATAATATCTTATTTTAGAGAGTATACCAACTGTTTTAGAGACTTTCTTAGTTATGTGTTGAATGTGGGTGCTGAAGTTGAGTCTCTTGTCTAGGAATAGGCCAAGAAACTTGCCATCATTTTTATTACTGATGTTAATATTGTCTATCTGTAGCTGAATTGCATTCGATGATTTGCTTCCAAATAAGATATAGTAGGTCTTTTGTATGTTTAATGCTAGTTTGTTAGTTGACATCCATAAGTGGACTTTTTTTAATTCATTATTCACAACATTATTTAGTGTATGTGGGTTGGGGTCTGACTAGATAAGGGTAGTATCATCAGCAAACAATATAGGTTTAAGAATATTAGAGACATTAGGCAGATCATTGATATATATAAGAAATAGAAGAGGTCCTAAGATGCTGCCCCGTGGCACTTCAACGGTAATTGGTAGAGTGGAAGAAGTTGTGCCATTGATGGTTACACATTGGTGTCTGTCACTAAGATAGGATCGGATGTAGTCGAGGGCATGGCCTCGGATTCCATAATGCTGGAGGTAGTTGTGATTAACAGTATCAAAGGCTTTTCTTAGGTCAATGAAGAGTCCAATCGGAAACTCATTTTTGTCAAGGGCTGAGTAGATTACGTCAAGGATACTAATGATTGCATCATTGGTGCTCTTTTGGGACCGGAAGCCAAACTGGCAGGGGCTGAGTATGTCGAATTTTACGAGGTAGGAATAGAGCTGTTTGTAAATAATTTTTTTCAAATATTTTTGATAGAATGGGTAGATTTGATATTGGTCTATGATTGTTTATGTCCGCCGGATTGCCTCCTTAATGGACTGGCGTTACTCTTGTTTTTTTAAGGATATCAGGGAAGGTGTGACTTTATTGGATGAACCATAGATGTGTCGCTCCTCTTGCATGATAGTATGATGATAGATGGAATTACTGGTGTCGATTTCACTTTGCCTCAGATATACAAGATCTTGTTGAAGTTCTCGGTGTACTGCTGCTCTCAGATTGCTCATTGACAATCCAAGGTTACACTCAACGGCTCCTTTAAAGGCAGATTCTTTGGCTAACTTATCAGCTCTATCATGCATTCGGAGGCCAACATGAGATGGAGACCACATGAAATGGACTCTGTTACCATCCTTAATAATTTTGTTGTATTTGTGTCTAGCTTCGGACACAAGCATGTTACAGTTATGTGTTAAAGAGTTGAGAGCAATTAAGGATGATAAGGAGTCACTGACAATTAATGTATCAAGTTTGGAGACTTGTACACATTTCAGTGCAAGAAGCAAGGCAAATAGTTCAGTCTGAAGGGTAGAGGCCCAGTTGTTTATACGGACTCCGCACTCAAAGTACAAGCCATCGACCATTGTCAGAACAACTGCACTTCCAGTTGCACCCGTGGTGCGGTGTAGGGAACCATCAGTGCATATGATTTGAGAGAGAGAATGCTCTGTGGACAGAGCATCAATATGGCTTAAGGCATTGATCTTTGCCTCAAGACGAAGCTTGGGCTGCCCTCTAATTTGTTTCTTGGGTGGAAAGGGAAGGATTAAAATTGGAAAGGGTGTAACCTCCCACGGTGCAGGAAAGTGTCGTTGTTGTTTCTCTTGGTACAAAACTATGCAAGAGGAGCCACACATCTATGGATCATCCAATAAAATCAGCAGACTTCTAGATGTTACTACTGCTCGGCTTAGACTCGGTTACAAGTATCTCTGGGAATTCTCATTATCTGCTGATGTAGACCTGACCAAATGTAAACTGTGTCAACAAAATTATTCGCACACCCTCCGTCACTATGTGATGGAGTGCGAAAAGATACGTGAATTTAGAGACAATTCTATAACCAATGTTCCAGCGATGTGTCAATATTTCATTCAAAATGATCTGCTACCAGAAATTTTAGCGAATTATCCCCAGTTTGCTAACTGTAGGTAGTAACTAAGTGATTGTAACCTATCCACCGCTTCCCACTGGATGGGGGGCGGTGTGCAGGACAAACATATAAATTGTTACACTAGCTCTCCACATATGTCAGTTGCTTAATTTAGAACCTGTACTTGAGGTCGATCTCGAACCCATTGTTGATGTGACGACTTATATTGAATTTTGTAACTAGTTCATCAAGATTGTAACTTGCTTAGCTAAATGAATTGTGGGGTTCAGTCCCTGAGCCCATTATGTGCCTCTATAACCTGTAACGGTTCTATTGTTACGTAAAGTATGGTGACAAATAAACACAGACACTAAGATACTATATATATATATTTGGTCGAATATACAGAAGTACACAGGTGGTACGTTGGTGTGAGTTGAGCGCACTGAGCGTTGGTACAGTATCTCGCAAGTGTCTGCTCTAGACCACACTTGAAAGTAGACTACGGTTAATGTTTGCTATTGCTGCTTATATGCCCGGGCATCTCACCGTGTTGCCCGGGCAACGCCTCACCTCATTCATCTCCAAAGCTTGACAGGAACATTAACACTATATTTGGAGCGAGTATATTATTGGGATAATCTACTCGCTACAAACCCTTTTAATTAATTTAAAAAGTACACCTATGGATGTCAACCAACAAACTCACACTAAATATAGAAAAGGACTACTACATCTTATTTGGAAGCAAATCAACAAATGCAATTCAGCTTCAGATAGACAATGTTAACATCAGTAATAAAAATGATGGAAAGTTTCTTGGCCTATACCCAGACAAGAGATTCAACTTCAGCCCCCACATACAATAGCTAACTAAGAACATCTCTAAAACAGTTGGTATACTCTCGAAAATCAGATATTATATACCTAACTCTGCTCTCCTCTCACTGTTTTATGCACTAATCTATCCCTATCTTAATTATGGTATCTGTGCATGGGGTTCAACCACTGCAAACTACTTCAAGCCCATCATCACCCAGCAAAATTCTGCTATAAGAGCAATAACAAACTCTGCTTTCAGACAACACTCAGCCCCCGTGTTTAAATCCCTAAACATGCTAAACATAAACTCACTCCACACATTCTCTTGTGTCAGTTGCATAAACAAAACCCTGTTTTTAAATGCAAACCCTGTTCTGAAACTCTCTTTGGACAGATGTAATAGGATCCATAATCACCACACCAGAAAAAATATCTCTTTGATATCCCCAGAGTCAAACCTAATCTGTGTAAACACTCTATGCAAATAAAGCGATCCAGTCTAGGGAACTCACTCCCTATTGAATTGAAAAGCTGTCCAACTTTTACGTCATTCAAAAACAATACTAAAAAGTACCTAATTTCATTTGCATAGTTTTTTACATTTTGCTTTAAAATTGCACTGTGTCTATTGCTACCCAATCTCCCAATTTTTATGTACCCAATCTGAACATCTTTATCATTGTGATCATTGCTGTCTTCTTATATGTACTGTCAATCTGCTGTCTATTAATCTTGTTTATATTTCCAATCAAACTGTCAATGTAATCAATCAGAGCTTTAATATACCAATGTGCTTAAATATACTTACTAATCTCTCTCATCTCATTTTTTTCTTGCAATGTATTTGTTATAATTTTATTAATTCTTCTAGAATTTACCTACTTAAAATTATCTGTTAGATTAAGGACCTGCCCGAAACGCTGTGCGTACTAGTGGCTTTACAAGAGTGTAATTACTGTACTATGCTATGTATTCTCACGAACCCAATGTACCTTCTTGTATATAAATAAATACATTTTATTAGAATAAATAAACTTCTTAAAATAAATTTTAAGAAGCTATACCTAATAAATTCCCTGTAACCTACCTTACCCTTCTATTGTCAACCAATGTCTGTTTTTTTTTTTAAAGAGCGCTGTTTGTCGACAGAATTGTATTTGTGCTGCTTTTTCAGCTATGTTTTCATTTCTTGTTTTCATTTTACTCTTTATGCTCAATTAGTATTAAGCTTTAGTCATTAATGTTTTTCCTGCCCGAAACGCTTTGCGTAATAGTGGCTTTAGGCATTGTATGTACTAGCTCTATCAATAAGTCAACCAATCTTTGTAAAAAAAAAAAAAATCCAATATGTATGTACCTTACCTAAATAAACATTTATTTATTTATTTATTATTTATTTAAATAAATAGAAATTAAAAAAAAATAAATGATCTTCCTAATGTCTCTTACATGCTTAAAAAAAATCCACTTGTGGATGTCAACCAACAAACTCACACTAAACATAGAAAAGCATTTTACTGAAATAAATTAATAAATAAATGGTTAAAATGTCTTTTTTTTTGGTCAGGATGAGTGAAGCAATGAAAGCGATTTTGTTTTTATTAATAAACACTTTACTCCCCCCGTGGACACAAGATCGTGTCCGCCGGGGGTCACTTGAAACTGCCCGAGTAGACATATTTTTTTGTCCGACGAACAAATATTTCTATAAAATTCAATTCTTATCCGATCGACTTGGGGATAGTATGAACATGTTTACCATAAAATTTATGTTTTCTCTAATAGCCACATAGTCTATTTGGGAGACCGGCATTGGCTTATATCTTCGTGGTGAAACTATTGTAGATCGCCGAGGTATGGTAACAGGTAACACTTCGCCCACTTCCCACACTCCTGCGGGTAGACCGCGATCATGATTCTACATTTATATGCATATGTCCGTGTAGGGAATTTTATTGCGATCTCAAAGATGCCAAATTTAACGCTGTAGGACAAGTGTGGAGTTGACAACCCTGAAAAGAATGGAAACATCTCGTCGCTGTTTGCAGCTCACGGCTAGTGATCCACTTAGTTTCTTTATTGGTAGTGGTTTAAATCACAGTTTGGTGACATTTTATACATATGTTCTTCAAGAACATTCTATTGCGAACACATTGGTACAAAAATGAAATATGTACATCGAAAATTAAGGTCAGCACAGTGAAAAGAGTATACACTTTTCCGTGCTGCCGCTCGATCGCCCGAAACTGTGATTCTGCTTGGAGCAAGTTTTGGTCCTGTTTGTGGAGAGAATTAATTAATTATTAATTAAAGCAGCCAAATGTTGCTGGCAAATGGTGCTGCCTTCAGGTGTGGTGCTGCCTTCAGGTGTGGTGCTGCCTTCAGGTGTGGTGCTGCCTTCAGGTGTGGTGCTGCCTTCAGGTGTGGTGTTGCCTTCAGGTGTGGATCAGCCTTCAGGTGTGGTGCTGCCTTCAGGTGTGGTGCTGCCTTCAGGTGTGGTGCTACCTTCAGGTGTGGATCAGCCTTCAGGTGTTGTTCCTCTTGGATGATCTTGTCCCTCTCTGTCTCACACCTGTAAGAATGAGTGATATGATTGATGGGAAACAAAGTGCAGACAAGACAATGGAGGCCAGTAGTAATCAGCTTATCAGTACACAACTTTTGCCCTTGCTTCAAAAGAGCCAGGATTCCACTATTATTGTTGGGTGATAAGTGCTTCTCTTCAATAGTGTACTTGTTAGGATCCTCTAATATATACAATATTTAATGGGATTTAAGACATTTACAAATTTGTCTGAAAATACTAAAGAAATTTGAATATATAAATAATGAAAATTTTTGATAAAAGTTCATATGTAAAAGACACCAGTATATTAAAACCATGGAATTGTCTACCTGTCAAAGCCATAAATAGTAAGATATAAAGTATAAAATTAGTATATATAAGTCTAAAGTTCTGCTGGATAAATATTTATGAAGAACTGAATTGTAACACACATTTAATTTAGGCTGTTAGCTTACCTTGCTTAGATATGAAGGGAAAATTCTCCATAACTCTTTAGTATGTTCGGTTAAAATCTCTCTCTTCTTCTTGTAATATGTGAGATAATGCAGCATTTCTTGAATGGTATGTTGTTGCTCCTCTCTGGATCTCTTCTCAAGCTCCACATCTTCTACTGCCTTCTTTTTTTGAGCCAGGGACACTAATAAAAGAAGAAAATTTATTTACTGTAAGTAAACTAAAACTCAATTTAATGTAATTACAGTTTAGATACTTGTATAATACATTTATTTATTTATTTATATATATACAGAAGGTACATTGGGATTGAGGATACATAGCATAGTAATTACATTCTTGTAAAGCCACTAGTACGCGCAGCGTTTCGGCCAGGTCCTTAATCTAAGACAATTTTAAGTAGGTAAATACTTGCAAAATTTATAAAAAATGATAACAGTTACAAAGCAAGAAAAAAATAAAAGATGAGAGAAAATTGTAGGTATATTAAAGCACAAATAAAATAATAAATAAATAAATGTTTATTTAGGTAAGGTACATACATACAAGAGATTTTACAAAGTTTGTTGGGTTAATAGATAGAGCTAGTACATACAATGCCTAAAGCCACTGTTACGCAAAGCGTTTCGGGCAGGAAAAACATTAATGACTAAAGCTTAATACTAATGGGTATAAAGAATAAAATGTGTTGAGAACAAATAAAAATAGAGGTAAAAGAGGGAGGAACATGGCTGAAAAAGCAGCACAAATACAATTACAAATTATTACAGACAATTACATTCAAACAGCGTTGTTTAAAAAAAAAACAGACATGGGTTGACAACAGAGGGGTAAGGTAGGTTACTGGGAATTTATTAGGTAGTGCTTCGTTTTTATCTTAAACTGGTTGAGAGAGGTACAGTCTTTAACATGGTTGGGAAGGTCATTCCACATTCTGGGTCCCTTGATTTGAAGAGCATTTCTAGTTTGATTAAGTCGTACTCTAGGAATATCAAAACTGTATTTATTTCTGGTATGGTGCTCATGGGTTCTGTTACAACCTTCAATGAATCTTTTGAGGTCAGGATTGGCATTGCAGTTCAGCGTTTTATATATGTATAATACACATGAGAGAATGTGCAGTGACTTAATATCTAACATATTCAGATATTTGAGTAGGGGTACCGAGTGATGTCTGGGGCTAGAGTTGGATATTGTCCTAATAGCAGCTTTGTGTTGAGTAATTAGAGGACGTAAATGATTTTGGGTAGTAGAACCCCAAGCACAAATACCATAGTTGAGATATGGATAGATGAGGGAGTAATAGAGAGTCACCAGGGCAGGGCGGGGTACATAATATCTGATCTTAGAAAGAATGCCAACAGTTTTTGAAACTTTTTTTGATATATTTAGAATGTGTCCCTGGAAATTCAGCTTGTGGTCAATGAGAATGCCAAGGAATTTGCCATCTAATTTGTTACAAATTTGGGTATTGTTTATTTTGAGATTTATTTGATTAGAGGATTTATTGCCAAACAGAATATAGAAAGTTTTGTCAATGTTAAGGGTGAGTTTGTTGGCAGTTAGCCAAAGATGGACTTTATTTAGCTCAGTATTTACTGTGGCATTTAGAGTAAAGAAGTCAGGACTGGAGTAAATGAAGGTTGTGTCGTCAGCAAATAGAACTGGTTTGAGGTGTTGGCAGGCATTTGGAAGGTCATTAATGTAGATGAGAAAGAGGAGAGGGCCAAGTATGCTGCCCTGAGGAACACCAATGTTGATGGGTAGGGTGGGAGAAATTGAATTATTCACAGAAACATACTGGAGCCTGTCAGTAAGGTAGGATTTGAGGTATTGTAGGGAGTGTCCTCTGACTCCATAATGATGTAATTTAAGAAGAAGGTTTTGGTGGTTGACAGTGTCAAAAGCCTTACGCAGGTCCACAAATAACCCAACAGGGAACTAATTTTTATCAAGAGCTGCATGAATCAAGTTAATCATACTAATAAGTGCATCGTTAGTGCTTTTTTTGGGTCTGAAGCCATATTGGCAAGAGCTAAGTATATTGAGTTTGGCTAGATAAGAGTAAAGCTGCTTGTAGATTTGTTTTTCAAAAAATTTTGATAAGTTAGGCAGGATTGATATAGGTCTGTAGTTGTTAACATCTGTGGGATCACCACATTTATGGACAGGGGTTACTCTCGCTTTTTTTAGGATATCTGGAAAGGTTTTCCAGATACAAGCAACTTCAACAACAAAGATGACAAACAAAAAATAAAAATAAAATTGAAAAATCGTTGGAAAGGAAAGGCAGAGCTTAAGTACACTTTGGTAGTATGTGAGACTACAAATTATGTTCTGGTTATTCAGCTGTTATTCAGCTGTTATCCCACAGTCATCCAGGAAAGAAGTGAGGTGTACTTCAGTGGTTATGACATAAGTTTTTCCAGAGTCAGTCTTCCTAGCTATTATTTTACTATCGCGCACAAAACAATGTTTAATAGCAGGAGATCTTTTGCAGATTCCACGTAGTTTAAATAAGAGATTTTGTCTGAATCTGGTTAGACATTCGTTCACATAAACATTGGATTTCCAAGCGACTGCAGCTGTGATAAGGTCTGACTTGCGGGAGCAGCTATCTAATTTCACACGAATCTTCCTGTTATTTGTACTAGATGATTTCGTACCCACTCTATAAGCTGACTTAATGTCACTTGCTTCGATTGAATAATTCAACTTAGTACGCAATTCCTGGATCACGATGGCAGTACAGTCTTCTCTGTCAGTTTCATGGGGAAAATCCTGTGATGAGATGATGACAGAATCAAGGAGCTTAAGTTGGTCTGATTCGTCTTGGGTTGCAGTGTGTTGCTGTTGTAGGGAGTTAAAATGGTTCTCTAACTTTTGTAACATCTCTTCTTGGTTCTTAGAGGTTTGGGTATAGTCTTGGGTATAGTTGGGTAATTGTTTTATTGTGAAGACCTCCTGGAATCTCTTGTTGAGTTCTTCACACACCTCCTTGTCATTCTCTGTGTATCTGTTATCCCCTTTTCGCAGCTTCATCACTTGTTCCTTCACTGCTGTTTTCCTCCTGATGTGGCTGTGGAGCAGCTTTGGTTGGGTCTTGGCTTTACTCACGCTGTCATTTTCAAACTGTCCCTTTGCTTTCCTCCTCACTCTGAGGTACTCATTTCTGGCCCTCTGGTATCTCTCCCTGCTCTCTGGTGTTCTGATATTTCTGTAGTTTCTCCATGATCTTTTACTCAGTTGTTTCGCTACCTTGCATTCCTGGTTGAACCATGGGTTTTTCTGTTGTTTTTAGTTTTTCTCCTTTTGGACAGGGATAAACCTGTCTGCAGCTTCCTGGCATTTCTGAGTGACAAATTCCATCATGACCTGCACATTCTTGTCTCTAAGTTCTGTTTCCCATGGTATTCCCCCTGAGGAAATTCCTCATCTCGTCATATTTTCCTCTTCGGTAATTCAGTCTTTTTCCCTCTGATCCCATCCTTGGATAGGTTATCTCTACCTCCACCAAGTACTCAAATATCAGTACACTGTGGTCACTCATTCCTATGGGGGCTTCAACTTTGACTTCCCTTATTTCTGACTCATTCAGGATGAATATCAAGTCGAGTCTAGCTGGTTCATCATTCCCTCTCACTCTTGTGGGTTCCTTGACATGCTGGCTCAGAAAATTCCTTGTTTCCACTTCCAAGAGTTTAGCTCTCCACGTATCTGCACCACCATGTGGGTCCCCATTCTCCCAGTCTATCTTTCCATGGTTGAAATCGCCCATGATTAAGAGTCTTGAGCCATTCCTGCAGGCAACTGAAGCTGCTCTCTCTATTATATTAATGGTTGCCATGTTGTTCCTATCAAACTCCTGTCTAGGTCTTCTGTCATTTAGGGGAGGGTTGTAAATGACTGCCACTATTATCTTAGGTCCACCCATTGTTATAGTTCCTGTTATGTAGTCTCTGAATCCGTCACAGCCCGGAATTTCCATGTACTCACCTAGTTGTGTTTGTGGGGGTTGAGCTCTGGCTCTTTGGTCCCGCCTCTCAACCGTCAATCAACAGGTGTACAGATTCCTGAGCCTATTGGGCTCTATCATATCTACGCTTGAAACTGTGTATGGAGTCAGCCTCCACCACATCACTTCCTAATGCATTCCATTTGTCAACCACTCTGACACTAAAAAAGTTCTTTCTAATATCTCTGTGGCTCATTTGGGCACTCAGTTTCCACCTGTGTCCCCTTGTGCATGTGCCCCTTGTATTAAATAGCCTGTCTTTATCTACCCTATCAATTCCCTTCAGAATCTTGAATGTGGTGATCATGTCCCCCCTAACTCTTCTGTCTTCCAGCGAAGTGAGGTTTAATTCCCGTAGTCTCTCCTCGTAACTCATACCTCTCAGCTCGGGTACTAGTCTGGTGGCAAACCTTTGAACCTTTTCCAGTTTAGTCTTATCCTTGACTAGATATGGACTCCATGCTGGGGCTGCATACTCCAGGATTGGCCTGACATATGTGGTATACAAAGTTCTGAATGATTCTTTACACAAGTTTCTGAATGCCGTTCGTATGTTGGCCAGCCTGGCATATGCCACTGATGTTATCCTCTTGATATGTGCTGCAGGAGACAGGTCTGGCGTGATATCAACCCCCAAGTATTTTTCTTTCTCTGACTCCTGAAGAATTTTCTCTCCCAGATGATACCTTGTATCTGGCCTCCTGCTCCCTACACCTATCTTCATTACATTACATTTGGTTGGGTTAAACTCTAACAACCATTTGTTCGACCATTCCATCAGCTTGTCTAGGTCTTCTTGAAGCCTCAAACAGTCCTCTTCTATTTTAATCCTTCTCATAATTTTGGCATCGTCCGCAAACATTGAGAGAAATGAATCGATACCCTCCGGGAGATCATTTACATATACCAGAAACAAGATAGGACCGCGTACAGAGCCCTGTGGGACTCCACTGGTGACTTCACGCTAATCCGAGGTCTCACACCTCAACGTAACTCTCTGCTTCCTATTGCTTAGGTACTCCCTTATCCACTGGAGCACCTTACCAGCTACACCTGCCTGTCTCTCCAGCTTATGTACCAGCCTCTTATGCGGTACTGTATCAAAGGCTTTCTGACAATCCAAGAAAATGCAGTCCACCCAGCCCTCTCTTTCTTGCTTAATCTTTGTCACCTGATCGTAGAATTCTATCAAGCCTGTAAGGCAAGATTTACCCTCCGTGAACCCATGTTGGCGATGTGTCACGAAGTCCCTTCTCTCCAGATCTGTTACCAGGTTTTTTCTCACGATCTTCTCCTTCACCTTGCATGGTATACAAGTCAAGGACACTGGCCTGTAGTTCAGTGCCTCTTGCCTGTCGCCCTTTTTGTATATTGGGACCACATTCGCCGTCTTCCATATTTCTGGTAGGTCTCCCATCTCCAGTGACTTACTATACACTATGGAGAGTGGCAAGCAAAGTGCCTCTGCACACTCTTTCAGTATCCATGGTGAGATCCCGTCTGGACCAACAGCCTTTCTAACATCCAGATCCAGCAGGTGTCTCTTGACCTCCTCTCTCGTAATTTCGAACTCTTCCAAGGCCGCCTGGTTTACCTCCCTTTCTCCTAGCACAGTGACTTCACCTTGTTCTATTGTGAAGACCTCCTGGAACCTCTTGTTGAGTTCTTCACACACCTCTTTGTCATTCTCTGTATACCTGTCCTCGCCTGTTCTAAGTTTCAATACCTGTTCTTTCACTGTTGTTTTCCTTCTGATGTGACTGTGGAGTAGCTTTGGTTCGGTCTTGGCTTTGTTTGCTATATCATTTTCAAAACTTTTCTCTGCTTCTCTCCTCACCCTGACATACTCATTCCTGGTTCTAAGGTATCTCTCTCTGCTTTCTGGTGTTCTGTTATTCCGGAAGTTCCTCCACGCCCTTTTGTTCAGTTTCTTCGCTTCCATACATGCCCTATTATACCATGGATTCTTTTGTTGCTTCACGGATTTTTCCCTTTGAGCCGGGATGAACCTCTTTACTGCCTCATGACACTTTTAGGAAACATAGTCCATCATACCCTGTACAGACTTATCTCTGAGGTCTGTGTCCCAAGGTATTTCACTTAGGAAACTTCTCATCTGTTCATAATTTCCCTTTCGGTATGCCAGCCTTTTGAATCCTAGTTCTTTTTTGGGGGCGATAATTCCTAGCTCTACCAGGTACTCAAAGTTCAATACACTGTGGTCACTCATTCCCAAGGGCGCTTCCATCTTAACTTCCCTTATATCCCACTCATTTAGGGTAAATATCAAATCAAGCATTGCTGGTTCATCTTCTCCTCTCATTCTTGTTGGTTCCTTGATGTGCTGGCTTAGAAAGTTTCTTGTTGCCACGTCCAGCAGCTTAGCTCTCCATGTTTCTGGTCATCTATGCGGGTCTCTGTTCTCCCAATCTATCTTCCCATGGTTGAAGTCTCCCATAATTAGTAGTCCAGATCCATTCCTGCTAGCAACAGAAGCTGCTCTTTCTATTATGTTAATGGTGGCCATGTTGTTTCTATCATATTCCTGTCTGGGTCTTCTGTCATTTGGTGGTGGATTATATATGACTACTACTATAATTTTTTTCCCTCCATTTGTTACGGTACCTGCTATGTAGTCACTGAAATCTTCACAGCCCTGAATATCCATCTCCTCAAAATCCCAGCCTTTTCTTACCAGCAGAGCTACGCCACCGCCACCTCTTCCTTCCCTCTCTTTCCTCATAACATAATAGTCCTGTGGGAACATTGCATTTGTTATCGTTTTTGTTAGCTTTGTTTCTGTGAGGGCTATTATGTCTGAGTTTTCCTCTAGTACCCGTTCTCCAAGCTCATTTGCTTTATTTGTAATTCCATCTATGTTAGTGTATATTGCCTTGAGACTCACTTTCTTTTGTCCCTTCTCAAATCGCCTCCTTGGTGAGTGTTCTGCTGGTGGGGGGAAGCTGTTCCATGGGTGTGAGGTCCTGTGAGGTGGATAACAGGGTCTCAGAGGATACTGGGATGAGGGGCGGGGGATCCTGTGAAAGGGGAGGGACAGGGAGGGTATGGGGTGAGAGGGGAGGGAGGACAGGAAAGAAAGGGGGGAGGGAGGACAGGAAGGAAAGGGGGGGAGGGAGTACTCGGCGGGAGGAGGGGAGGGGGTAGAAAGGTAGGGATTGGGTGTGGGGGGAGGGAGATTTGGCTGAACATTTGAGTGGGGGCAGGGAGAGTTCGGGTAGGGGGGATTTCTATGCAGAGGAGGGTGTCGGGGTTGTCCTTCCCTCTGGTGTTACTGGGTAGCTGGTTGTGGGATCCCCCTCGCCTCTGGGGGTGTTGTGTTGGGAGCTGTGACTTCCTGGTTTTCCCCTCTCGACCTGCGCCTCTTCCTTGCTTCTGCTGCCACGGCTCTCTCCTCCCGTGTCATGTCTCTGGAGGAATACATTTTTTAATTTTCCCACGTTTTTCAGTGAGCTCTTCCTTGATAGAATCTTCTCCTTTGTGCTGTCGTATGTATGTATGTATGTATGAGAGCTTGTACATGTGTATACAACATTAATAATTTTGTAACTAGCGTCAAAATTGTTATTTGCTTAGCTAAACGAACTAGAGGGTTCAGTACCTGAACCGATTATGTGCCTCTGTAATCCTTTACACCTTTAATCCTTTAAGGGTATTTTAACCACTTCCCCGCCTTGGCCTTGGCTTCCCCGCCTTAGCCTTGGCTATCACTTCCTTTTGTCCGGCCGTGATGGTCAAGCGGATTAAGGCGCCCTGTAGTTACCAGTTGTGTTGCTCCTGGGAGTATGGGTTCGAGTCACTTCTGGGGTGTGAGTTTTCAGTCGCATATAGTCCTGGGGACCATTCAGGCTTGTTCGCATTTGTGTTCCTCACGTGTGCCCCAAAGAATGAGGTGATTTGGTGAAATGCTATGCCCAAGATTACCATCCGAGTTGCTGGCGGGGAAGTGGTTCAAATAGCCTTGGCTATCACTTCCTTTTGTCCGGCCATGATGGTCAAGCGGATTAAGGCGCCCTGTAGTTACCAGTTGCGTTGCTCCTGGGAGTATGGGTTCGAGTCACTTCTGGGGTGTGAGTTTTCAGTCATATATATATATATATATATATATATATATATATATATATATATATATATATATATATATATATATATATATATATATATTATTATGACCGAAAAAGTAAGATTAATAATTCTAACACAAATTTTATATATATATATATATATATATATATATATATATATATACCTATATATTTTTAATTATGACCGAAAAAGTAAGATTAATCTTACTTTTTCGGTCATATTTAATAATATATGTATATATATATATATATATATATATATATATATATATATATATATATATATATATATATATATATATATATATATATATATATATATATATATATATATATATATATATACAAAGCCAGTGTACAATTCAATTTCTTTCTTTATTATGCACCCCATACCCATCCCGTGGGCGGTGGTGTAAAGGATTACAGAGGCACATAATCGGTTCAGGTACTGAACCCTCTAGTTCGTTTAGCTAAGCAAATAACAATTTTGACGCTAGTTACAAAATTATTAATGTTGTATACACATGTACAAGCTCTCATACATACATACATACATACGACAGCACAAAGGAGAAGATTCTATCAAGGAAGAGCTCACTGAAAAACGTGGGAAAATTAAAAAATGTATTCCTCCAGAGACATGACACGGGAGGAGAGAGCCGTGGCAGCAGAAGCAAGGAAGAGGCGCAGGTCGAGAGGGGAAAACCAGGAAGTCACAGCTCCCAACACAACACCCCCAGAGGCGAGGGGGATCCCACAACCAGCTACCCAGTAACACCAGAGGGAAGGACAACCCCGACACCCTCCTCTGCATAGAAATCCCCCCTACCCGAACTCTCCCTGCCCCCACTCAAATGTTCAGCCAAATCTCCCTCCCCCCACACCCAATCCCTACCTTTCTACCCCCTCCCCTCCTCCCGCCGAGTACTCCCTCCCCCCCTTTCCTTCCTGTCCTCCCTCCCCCCTTTCTTTCCTGTCCTCCCTCCCCTCTCACCCCATACCCTCCCTGTCCCTCCCCTTTCACAGGATCCCCCGCCCCTCATCCCAGTATCCTCTGAGACCCTGTTATCCACCTCACAGGACCTCACACCCATGGAACAGCTTCCCCCCACCAGCAGAACACTCACCAAGGAGGCGATTTGAGAAGGGACAAAAGAAAGTGAGTCTCAAGGCAATATACACTAACATAGATGGAATTACAAATAAAGCAAATGAGCTTGGAGAACGGGTACTAGAGGAAAACTCAGACATAATAGCCCTCACAGAAACAAAGCTAACAAAAACGATAACAAATGCAATGTTCCCACAGGACTATTATGTTATGAGGAAAGAGAGGGAAGGAAGAGGTGGCGGTGGCGTAGCTCTGCTGGTAAGAAAAGGCTGGGATTTTGAGGAGATGGATATTCAGGGCTGTGAAGATTTCAGTGACTACATAGCAGGTACCGTAACAAATGGAGGGAAAAAAATTATAGTAGTAGTCATATATAATCCACCACCAAATGACAGAAGACCCAGACAGGAATATGATAGAAACAACATGGCCACCATTAACATAATAGAAAGAGCAGCTTCTGTTGCTAGCAGGAATGGATCTGGACTACTAATTATGGGAGACTTCAACCATGGGAAGATAGATTGGGAGAACAGAGACCCGCATAGATGACCAGAAACATGGAGAGCTAAGCTGCTGGACGTGGCAACAAGAAACTTTCTAAGCCAGCACATCAAGGAACCAACAAGAATGAGAGGAGAAGATGAACCAGCAATGCTTGATTTGATATTTACCCTAAATGAGTGGGATATAAGGGAAGTTAAGATGGAAGCGCCCTTGGGAATGAGTGACCACAGTGTATTGAACTTTGAGTACCTGGTAGAGCTAGGAATTATCGCCCCCAAAAAAGAACTAGGATTCAAAAGGCTGGCATACCGAAAGGGAAATTATGAACAGATGAGAAGTTTCCTAAGTGAAATACCTTGGGACACAGACCTCAGAGATAAGTCTGTACAGGGTATGATGGACTATGTTTCCTAAAAGTGTCAGGAGGCAGTAAAGAGGTTCATCCCGGCTCAAAGGGAAAAATCCGTGAAGCAACAAAAGAATCCATGGTATAATAGGGCATGTATGGAAGCGAAGAAACTGAACAAAAGGGCATGGAGGAACTTCCGGAATAACAGAACACCAGAAAGCAGAGAGAGATACCATAGAACCAGGAATGAGTATGTCAGGGTGAGGAGAGAAGCAAAGAAAAGTTTTGAAAATGATATAGCAAACAAAGCCAAGACCGAACCAAAGCTACTCCACAGTCACATCAGAAGGAAAACAACAGTGAAAGAACAGGTATTGAAACTTAGAACAGGCGAGGACAGGTATACAGAGAATGACAAAGAGGTGTGTGAAGAACTCAACAAGAGGTTCCAGGAGGTCTTCACAATAGAACAAGGTGAAGTCACTGTGCTAGGAGAAAGGGAGGTAAACCAGGCGGCCTTGGAAGAGTTCGAAATTACGAGAGAGGAGGTCAAGAGACACCTGCTGGATCTGGATGTTAGAAAGGCTGTTGGTCCAGACGGGATCTCACCATGGATACTGAAAGAGTGTGCAGAGGCACTTTGCTTGCCACTCTCCATAGTGTATAGTAAGTCACTGGAGATGGGAGACCTACCAGAAATATGGAAGACGGCGAATGTGGTCCCAATATACAAAAAGGGCGACAGGCAAGAGGCACTGAACTACAGGCCAGTGTCCTTGACTTGTATACCATGCAAGGTGATGGAGAAGATCGTGAGAAAAAACCTGGTAACAGATCTGGAGAGAAGGGACTTCGTGACAAATCGCCAACATGGGTTCACGGAGGGTAAATCTTGCCTTACAGGCTTGATAGAATTCTACGATCAGGTGACAAAGATTAAGCAAGAAAGAGAGGGCTGGGTGGACTGCATTTTCTTGGATTGTCAGAAAGCCTTTGATACAGTACCGCATAAGAGGCTGGTACATAAGCTGGAGAGACAGGCAGGTGTAGCTGGTAAGGTGCTCCAGTGGATAAGGGAGTACCTAAGCAATAGGAAGCAGAGAGTTACGTTGAGGGGTGAGACCTCCGATTAGCGTGAAGTCACCAGTGGAGTCCCACAGGGCTCTGTACGCGGTCCTATCTTGTTTCTGATATATGTAAATGATCTCCCGGAGGGTATCGATTCATTTCTCTCAATGTTTGCGGACGATGCCAAAATTATGAGAAGGATTAAAATAGAAGAGGACTGTTTGAGGCTTCAAGAAGACCTAGACAAGCTGATGGAATGGTCGAACAAATGGTTGTTAGAGTTTAACCCAACCAAATGTAATGTAATGAAGATAGGTGTAGGGAGCAGGAGGCCAGATACAAGGTATCATCTGGGAGAGAAAATTCTTCAGGAGTCAGAGAAAGAAAAATACTTGGGGGTTGATATCACGCCAGACCTGTCTCCTGCAGCACATATCAAGAGGATAACATCAGTGGCATATGCCAGGCTGGCCAACATACGAACGGCATTCAGAAACTTGTGTAAAGAATCATTCAGAACTTTGTATACCACATATGTCAGGCCAATCCTGGAGTATGCAGCCCCAGCATGGAGTCCATATCTAGTCAAGGATAAGACTAAACTGGAAAAGGTTCAAAGGTTTGCCACCAGACTAGTACCCGAGCTGAGAGGTATGAGTTACGAGGAGAGACTACGGGAATTAAACCTCACTTCGCTGGAAGACAGAAGAGTTAGGGGGGACATGATCACCACATTCAAGATTCTGAAGGGAATTGATAGGGTAGATAAAGACAGGCTATTTAATACAAGGGGCACATGCACAAGGGGACACAGGTGGAAACTGAGTGCCCAAATGAGCCACAGAGATATTAGAAAGAACTTTTTTAGTGTCAGAGTGGTTGACAAATGGAATGCATTAGGAAGTGATGTGGTGGAGGCTGACTCCATACACAGTTTCAAGCGTAGATATGATAGAGCCCAATAGGCTCAGGAATCTGTACACCTGTTGATTGACGGTTGAGAGGCGGGACCAAAGAGCCAGAGCTCAACCCCCACAAACACAACTAGGTGAGTACATGGAAATTCCGGGCTGTGACGGATTCAGAGACTACATAACAGGAACTATAACAATGGGTGGACCTAAGATAATAGTGGCAGTCATTTACAACCCTCCCCTAAATGACAGAAGACCTAGACAGGAGTTTGATAGGAACAACATGGCAACCATTAATATAATAGAGAGAGCAGCTTCAGTTGCCTGCAGGAATGGCTCAAGACTCTTAATCATGGGCGATTTCAACCATGGAAAGATAGACTGGGAGAATGGGGACCCACATGGTGGTGCAGATACGTGGAGAGCTAAACTCTTGGAAGTGGAAACAAGGAATTTTCTGAGCCAGCATGTCAAGGAACCCACAAGAGTGAGAGGGAATGATGAACCAGCTAGACTCGACTTGATATTCATCCTGAATGAGTCAGAAATAAGGGAAGTCAAAGTTGAAGCCCCCATAGGAATGAGTGACCACAGTGTACTGATATTTGAGTACTTGGTGGAGGTAGAGATAACCTATCCAAGGATGGGATCAGAGGGAAAAAAACTGAATTACCGAAGAGGAAAATATGACGAGATGAGGAATTTCCTCAGGGGGAATACCATGGGAAACAGAACTTAGAGACAAGAATGTGCAGGTCATGATGGAATTTGTCACTCAGAAATGCCAGGAAGCTGCAGACAGGTTTATCCCTGTCCAAAAGGAGAAAAACTAAAAACAACAGAAAAACCCATGGTTCAACCAGGAATGCAAGGTAGCGAAACAACTGAGTAAAAGATCATGGAGAAACTACAGAAATATCAGAACACCAGAGAGCAGGGAGAGATACCAGAGGGCCAGAAATGAGTACCTCAGAGTGAGGAGGAAAGCAAAGGGACAGTTTGAAAATGACAGCGTGAGTAAAGCCAAGACCCAACCAAAGCTGCTCCACAGCCACATCAGGAGGAAAACAGCAGTGAAGGAACAAGTGATGAAGCTGCGAAAAGGGGATAACAGATACACAGAGAATGACAAGGAGGTGTGTGAAGAACTCAACAAGAGATTCCAGGAGGTCTTCACAATAAAACAATTACCCAACTATACCCAAGACTATACCCAAACCTCTAAGAACCAAGAAGAGATGTTACAAAAGTTAGAGAACCATTTTAACTCCCTACAACAGCAACACACTGCAACCCAAGACGAATCAGACCAGCTTAAGCTCCTTGATTCTGTCATCATCTCATCACAGGATTTTCCCCATGAAACTGACAGAGAAGACTGTACTGCCATCGTGATCCAGGAATTGCGTACTAAGTTGAATTATTCAATCGAAGCAAGTGACATTAAGTCAGCTTATAGAGTGGGTACGAAATCATCTAGTACAAATAACAGGAAGATTCGTGTGAAATTAGATAGCTGCTCCCGCAAGTCAGACCTTATCACTGCTGCAGTCGCTTGGAAATCCAATGTTTATGTGAACGAATGTCTAACCAGATTCAGACAAAATCTCTTATTTAAACTACGTGGAATCTGCAAAAGATCTCCTGCTATTAAACATTGTTTTGTGCGCGATAGTAAAATAATAGCTAGGAAGACTGACTCTGGAAAAACTTATGTCATAACCACTGAAGCACACCTCACTTCTTTCCTGGATGACTGTGGGATAACAGCTGAATAACAGCTGAATAACCAGAACATAATTTGTAGTCTCACATACTACCAAAGTGTACTT
This sequence comes from Procambarus clarkii, assembly GCF_040958095.1. Classification (NCBI taxonomy): domain Eukaryota; kingdom Metazoa; phylum Arthropoda; class Malacostraca; order Decapoda; family Cambaridae; genus Procambarus; species Procambarus clarkii. Next base: position 285,832 of record NW_027189213.1, on the reverse strand, counting down.
AAGCTCTGCCTTTCCTTTCCAACGATTTTTCAATTTTATTTTTATTTTTTGTTTGTCATCTTTGTTGTTGAAGTTGCTTGTATCTGGAAAACCTTTCCAGATATCCTAAAAAAAGCGAGAGTAACCCCTGTCCATAAATGTGGTGATCCCACAGATGTTAACAACTACAGACCTATATCAATCCTGCCTAACTTATCAAAATTTTTTGAAAAACTAATCTACAAGCAGCTTTACTCTTATCTAGCCAAACTCAATATACTTAGCTCTTGCCAATATGGCTTCAGACCCAAAAAAAGCACTAACGATGCACTTATTAGTATGATTAACTTGATTCATGCAGCTCTTGATAAAAATTAGTTCCCTGTTGGGTTATTTGTGGACCTGCGTAAGGCTTTTGACACTGTCAACCACCAAAACCTTCTTCTTAAATTACATCATTATGGAGACAGAGGACACTCCCTACAATACCTCAAATCCTACCTTACTGACAGGCTCCAGTATGTTTCTGTGAATAATTCAATTTCTCCCACCCTACCCATCAACATTGGTGTTCCTCAGGGCAGCATACTTGGCCCTCTCCTCTTTCTCATCTACATTAATGACCTTCCAAATGCCTGCCAACACCTCAAACCAGTTCTATTTGCTGACGACACAACCTTCATTTACTCCAGTCCTGACTTCTTTACTCTAAATGCCACAGTAAATACTGAGCTAAATAAAGTCCATCTTTGGCTAACTGCCAACAAACTCACCCTTAACATTGACAAAACTTTCTATATTCTGTTTGGCAATAAATCCTCTAATCAAATAAATCTCAAAATAAACAATACCCAAATTTGTAACAAATTAGATGGCAAATTCCTTGGCATTCTCATTGACCACAAGCTGAATTTCCAGGGACACATTCTAAATATATCAAAAAAAGTTTCAAAAACTGTTGGCATTCTTTCTAAGATCAGATATTATGTACCCCGCCCTGCCCTGGTGACTCTCTATTACTCCCTCATCTATCCATATCTCAACTATGGTATTTGTGCTTGGGGTTCTACTACCCAAAATCATTTACGTCCTCTAATTACTCAACACAAAGCTGCTATTAGGACAATATCCAACTCTAGCCCCAGACATCACTCGGTACCCCTACTCAAATATCTGAATATGTTAGATATTAAGTCACTGCACATTCTCTCATGTGTATTATACATATATAAAACGCTGAACTGCAATGCCAATCCTGACCTCAAAAGATTCATTGAAGGTTGTAACAGAACCCATGAGCACCATACCAGAAATAAATACAGTTTTGATATTCCTAGAGTACGACTTAATCAAACTAGAAATGCTCTTCAAATCAAGGGACCCAGAATGTGGAATGACCTTCCCAACCATGTTAAAGACTGTACCTCTCTCAACCAGTTTAAGATAAAAACGAAGCTATACCTAATAAATTCCCAGTAACCTACCTTACCCCTCTGTTGTCAACCCATGTCTGTTTTTTTTTTAAACAACGCTGTTTGAATGTAATTGTCTGTAATAATTTGTAATTGTATTTGTGCTGCTTTTTCAGCCATGTTCCTCCCTCTTTTACCTCTATTTTTATTTGTTCTCAACACATTTTATTCTTTATACCCATTAGTATTAAGCTTTAGTCATTAATGTTTTTCCTGCCCGAAACGCTTTGCGTAACAGTGGCTTTAGGCATTGTATGTACTAGCTCTATCTATTAACCCAACAAACTTTGTAAAATCTCTTGTATGTATGTACCTTACCTAAATAAACATTTATTTATTTATTATTTTATTTGTGCTTTAATATACCTACAATTTTCTCTCATCTTTTATTTTTTTCTTGCTTTGTAACTGTTATCATTTTTTATAAATTTTGCAAGTATTTACCTACTTAAAATTGTCTTAGATTAAGGACCTGGCCGAAACGCTGCGCGTACTAGTGGCTTTACAAGAATGTAATTACTATGCTATGTATCCTCAATCCCAATGTACCTTCTGTATATATATAAATAAATAAATAAATGTATTATACAAGTATCTAAACTGTAATTACATTAAATTGAGTTTTAGTTTACTTACAGTAAATAAATTTTCTTCTTTTATTAGTGTCCCTGGCTCAAAAAAAGAAGGCAGTAGAAGATGTGGAGCTTGAGAAGAGATCCAGAGAGGAGCAACAACATACCATTCAAGAAATGCTGCATTATCTCACATATTACAAGAAGAAGAGAGAGATTTTAACCGAACATACTAAAGAGTTATGGAGAATTTTCCCTTCATATCTAAGCAAGGTAAGCTAACAGCCTAAATTAAATGTGTGTTACAATTCAGTTCTTCATAAACATTTATCCAGCAGAACTTTAGACTTATATATACTAATTTTATACTTTATATCTTACTATTTATGGCTTTGACAGGTAGACAATTCCATGGTTTTAATATACTGGTGTCTTTTACATATGAACTTTTATCAAAAATTTTCATTATTTATATATTCAAATTTCTTTAGTATTTTCAGACAAATTTGTAAATGTCTTAAATCCCATTAAATATTGTATATATTAGAGGATCCTAACAAGTACACTATTGAAGAGAAGCACTTATCACCCAACAATAATAGTGGAATCCTGGCTCTTTTGAAGCAAGGGCAAAAGTTGTGTACTGATAAGCTGATTACTACTGGCCTCCATTGTCTTGTCTGCACTTTGTTTCCCATCAATCATATCACTCATTCTTACAGGTGTGAGACAGAGAGGGACAAGATCATCCAAGAGGAACAACACCTGAAGGCTGATCCACACCTGAAGGTAGCACCACACCTGAAGGCAGCACCACACCTGAAGGCAGCACCACACCTGAAGGCTGATCCACACCTGAAGGCAACACCACACCTGAAGGCAGCACCACACCTGAAGGCAGCACCACACCTGAAGGCAGCACCACACCTGAAGGCAGCACCACACCTGAAGGCAGCACCATTTGCCAGCAACATTTGGCTGCTTTAATTAATAATTAATTAATTCTCTCCACAAACAGGACCAAAACTTGCTCCAAGCAGAATCACAGTTTCGGGCGATCGAGCGGCAACACGGAAAAGTGTATACTCTTTTCACTGTGCTGACCTTAATTTTCGATGTACATATTTCATTTTTGTACCAATGTGTTCGCAATAGAATGTTCTTGAAGAACATATGTATAAAATGTCACCAAACTGTGATTTAAACCACTACCAATAAAGAAACTAAGTGGATCACTAGCCGTGAGCTGCAAACAGCGACGAGATGTTTCCATTCTTTTCAGGGTTGTCAACTCCACACTTGTCCTACAGCGTTAAATTTGGCATCTTTGAGATCGCAATAAAATTCCCTACACGGACATATGCATATAAATGTAGAATCATGATCGCGGTCTACCCGCAGGAGTGTGGGAAGTGGGCGAAGTGTTACCTGTTACCATACCTCGGCGATCTACAATAGTTTCACCACGAAGATATAAGCCAATGCCGGTCTCCCAAATAGACTATGTGGCTATTAGAGAAAACATAAATTTTATGGTAAACATGTTCATACTATCCCCAAGTCGATCGGATAAGAATTGAATTTTATAGAAATATTTGTTCGTCGGACAAAAAAATATGTCTACTCGGGCAGTTTCAAGTGACCCCCGGCGGACACGATCTTGTGTCCACGGGGGGAGTAAAGTGTTTATTAATAAAAACAAAATCGCTTTCATTGCTTCACTCATCCTGACCAAAAAAAAAGACATTTTAACCATTTATTTATTAATTTATTTCAGTAAAATGCTTTTCTATGTTTAGTGTGAGTTTGTTGGTTGACATCCACAAGTGGATTTTTTTTAAGCATGTAAGAGACATTAGGAAGATCATTTATTTTTTTTTTTAATTTTTATTTATTTAAATAAATAATAAATAAATAAATAAATGTTTATTTAGGTAAGGTACATACATATTGGATTTTTTTTTTTTTTACAAAGATTGGTTGACTTATTGATAGAGCTAGTACATACAATGCCTAAAGCCACTATTACGCAAAGCGTTTCGGGCAGGAAAAACATTAATGACTAAAGCTTAATACTAATTGAGCATAAAGAGTAAAATGAAAACAAGAAATGAAAACATAGCTGAAAAAGCAGCACAAATACAATTCTGTCGACAAACAGCGCTCTTTAAAAAAAAAACCAGACATTGGTTGACAATAGAAGGGTAAGGTAGGTTACAGGGAATTTATTAGGTATAGCTTCTTAAAATTTATTTTAAGAAGTTTATTTATTCTAATAAAATGTATTTATTTATATACAAGAAGGTACATTGGGTTCGTGAGAATACATAGCATAGTACAGTAATTACACTCTTGTAAAGCCACTAGTACGCACAGCGTTTCGGGCAGGTCCTTAATCTAACAGATAATTTTAAGTAGGTAAATTCTAGAAGAATTAATAAAATTATAACAAATACATTGCAAGAAAAAAATGAGATGAGAGAGATTAGTAAGTATATTTAAGCACATTGGTATATTAAAGCTCTGATTGATTACATTGACAGTTTGATTGGTAATATAAACAAGATTAATAGACAGCAGATTGACAGTACATATAAGAAGACAGCAATGATCACAATGATAAAGATGTTCAGATTGGGTACATAAAAATTGGGAGATTGGGTAGCAATAGACACAGTGCAATTTTAAAGCAAAATGTAAAAAACTATGCAAATGAAATTAGGTACTTTTTAGTATTGTTTTTGAATGACGTAAAAGTTGGACAGCTTTTCAATTCAATAGGGAGTGAGTTCCCTAGACTGGATCGCTTTATTTGCATAGAGTGTTTACACAGATTAGGTTTGACTCTGGGGATATCAAAGAGATATTTTTTCTGGTGTGGTGATTATGGATCCTATTACATCTGTCCAAAGAGAGTTTCAGAACAGGGTTTGCATTTAAAAACAGGGTTTTGTTTATGCAACTGACACAAGAGAATGTGTGGAGTGAGTTTATGTTTAGCATGTTTAGGGATTTAAACACGGGGGCTGAGTGTTGTCTGAAAGCAGAGTTTGTTATTGCTCTTATAGCAGAATTTTGCTGGGTGATGATGGGCTTGAAGTAGTTTGCAGTGGTTGAACCCCATGCACAGATACCATAATTAAGATAGGGATAGATTAGTGCATAAAACAGTGAGAGGAGAGCAGAGTTAGGTATATAATATCTGATTTTCGAGAGTATACCAACTGTTTTAGAGATGTTCTTAGTTAGCTATTGTATGTGGGGGCTGAAGTTGAATCTCTTGTCTGGGTATAGGCCAAGAAACTTTCCATCATTTTTATTACTGATGTTAACATTGTCTATCTGAAGCTGAATTGCATTTGTTGATTTGCTTCCAAATAAGATGCAGTAGTCCTTTTCTATATTTAGTGTGAGTTTGTTGGTTGACATCCATAGGTGTACTTTTTAAATTAATTAAAAGGGTTATAGAGGCACATAATGGGCTCAGGGACTGAACCCCACAATTCATTTAGCTAAGCAAGTTACAATCTTGATGAACTAGTTACAAAATTCAATATAAGTCGTCACATCAACAATGGGTTCGAGATCGACCTCAAGTACAGGTTCTAAATTAAGCAACTGACATATGTGGAGAGCTAGTGTCACAATTTATATGTTTGTCCTGCACACCGCCCCCCATCCAGTGGGAAGCGGTGGATAGGTTACAATCACTTAGTTACTACCTACAGTTAGCAAACTGGGGATAATTCGCTAAAATTTCTGGTAGCAGATCATTTTGAATGAAATATTGACACATCGCTGGAACATTGGTTATAGAATTGTCTCTAAATTCACGTATCTTTTCGCACTCCATCACATAGTGACGGAGGGTGTGCGAATAATTTTGTTGACACAGTTTACATTTGGTCAGGTCTACATCAGCAGATAATGAGAATTCCCAGAGATACTTGTAACCGAGTCTAAGCCGAGCAGTAGTAACATCTAGAAGTCTGCTGATTTTATTGGATGATCCATAGATGTGTGGCTCCTCTTGCATGGTTTTGTACCAAGAGAAACAACAACGACACTTTCCTGCACCGTGGGAGGTTACACCCTTTCCAATTTTAATCCTTCCCTTTCCACCCAAGAAACAAATTAGAGGGCAGCCCAAGCTTCGTCTTGAGGCAAAGATCAATGCCTTAAGCCATATTGATGCTCTGTCCACAGAGCATTCTCTCTCTCAAATCATATACACTGATGGTTCCCTACACCGCACCACGGGTGCAACTGGAAGTGCAGTTGTTCTGACAATGGTCGATGGCTTGTACTTTGAGTGCGGAGTCCGTATAAACAACTGGGCCTCTACCCTTCAGACTGAACTATTTGCCTTGCTTCTTGCACTGAAATGTGTACAAGTCTCCAAACTTGATACATTAATTGTCAGTGACTCCTTATCATCCTTAATTGCTCTCAACTCTTTAACACATAACTGTAACATGCTTGTGTCCGAAGCTAGACACAAATACAACAAAATTATTAAGGATGGTAACAGAGTCCATTTCATGTGGTCTCCATCTCATGTTGGCCTCCGAATGCATGATAGAGCTGATAAGTTAGCCAAAGAATCTGCCTTTAAAGGAGCCGTTGAGTGTAACCTTGGATTGTCAATGAGCAATCTGAGAGCAGCAGTACACCGAGAACTTCAACAAGATCTTGTATATCTGAGGCAAAGTGAAATCGACACCAGTAATTCCATCTATCATCATACTATCATGCAAGAGGAGCGACACATCTATGGTTCATCCAATAAAGTCACACCTTCCCTGATATCCTTAAAAAAACAAGAGTAACGCCAGTCCATTAAGGAGGCAATCCGGCGGACATAAACAATCATAGACCAATATCAAATCTACCCATTCTATCAAAAATATTTGAAAAAAAATTATTTACAAACAGCTCTATTCCTACCTCGTAAAATTCGACATACTCAGCCCCTGCCAGTTTGGCTTCCGGTCCCAAAAGAGCACCAATGATGCAATCATTAGTATCCTTGACGTAATCTACTCAGCCCTTGACAAAAATGAGTTTCCGATTGGACTCTTCATTGACCTAAGAAAAGCCTTTGATACTGTTAATCACAACTACCTCCAGCATTATGGAATCCGAGGCCATGCCCTCGACTACATCCGATCCTATCTTAGTGACAGACACCAATGTGTAACCATCAATGGCACAACTTCTTCCACTCTACCAATTACCGTTGAAGTGCCACGGGGCAGCATCTTAGGACCTCTTCTATTTCTTATATATATCAATGATCTGCCTAATGTCTCTAATATTCTTAAACCTATATTGTTTGCTGATGATACTACCCTTATCTAGTCAGACCCCAACCCACATACACTAAATAATGTTGTGAATAATGAATTAAAAAAAGTCCACTTATGGATGTCAACTAACAAACTAGCATTAAACATACAAAAGACCTACTATATCTTATTTGGAAGCAAATCATCGAATGCAATTCAGCTACAGATAGACAATATTAACATCAGTAATAAAAATGATGGCAAGTTTCTTGGCCTATTCCTAGACAAGAGACTCAACTTCAGCACCCACATTCAACACATAACTAAGAAAGTCTCTAAAACAGTTGGTATACTCTCTAAAATAAGATATTATGTTTCTAACTCTGCTTTTCTCTCACTATATTATGCACTAATCTACCCCTATCTTAATTATGGTATCTGTGCATTGGGGTCTACCAATGCAAACCACCTTAAGCCTATCATCACACAGCAAAAATCTGCTATCAGAATAATAACAAACTCTGCTTTCAGACAATACTCAGCTCCCTTGTTTAAATCCCTAAACTTGCTAAATATTAACTCCCTCCATACATTCTCTTGTGTCAACTACATTTACAAAACCCTGTTCTTAAACGCAAACCATGCTCTGAAACTCTCCCTGGACAGATGTAATAGGACCCATTATCACCACATCAGAAAGAAATATCTCTTTGATATCCCCAGGGTCAAACTTAATGTTTTTTTTTTTTTTTTTTTTTTTTTTTTTTTTTTTTTTTTTTTTTTTTTTTTTAGATATATACAAGAGTTGCTACATTCTTGTACAGCCACTAGTACGCGTAGCGTTTCGGGCAGGTCCCTGGAATACGATCCCCTGCCGCGAAGAATCGTTTTTTCATCCAAGTACACATTTTACTGTTGCGTTAAACAGAGGCTACAGTTAAGGAATTGCGCCCAGTAAATCCTCCCCGGCCAGGATACGAACCCATGACATAGCGCTCGCGGAACGCCAGGTGAGTGTCTTACCACTACACAACGGAGACTGCAAATCTGTGTAAACACTCTATGCAAATTAAGGGACCTAGTCTATGGAACTCACTCCCTAGTAAATTGAAAAGCTGTTAAACTTTTGCCTCATTTAAAAACAAAAACAAAAAGTACCTAATTTCATCTTCGTAGTTTCATACACTGAGCTTTAAATTCGCTCTGTATCTAGTGTTACCCAATCTCCCAATCTTTATGTACTTAATCCAAACAACTTTATCATTGTGCTCATTGCTGTCTTTTTTTATGTGCTAGCCATATGCTGTATTGTGCCTATTAATTTTTGTTAACTATCATTCAAGTTGTCATTGCAATCAATATAGCTACCTATGTACTTTAATATACCTACAATTTTCTCTCATCTTTTATTTTTTTTCTCTCTTGCTATGTAACTGTTATCATTTTTTATAAATTTTGCAAGTATTTACCTACTTAAAAATTTCTTAGATTAAGGACCTGCCCGAAACGCTGCGCGTACTAGTGGCTTTTCAAGATTTTAATTACTATACTATGTATCCTCACAATCCCAATGTAACTTCTTGTATATATATAAATAAATAAATAAATAAATAAATAAAATCAGCAGACTTCTAGATGTTACTACTGCTCGGCTTAGACTCCGTTACAAGTATCTTTGGGAATTCTCATTATCTGCCGATGTAGATCTGACCAAATGTAATCTGTGTCAACAAAACTATTCGCACACCCTCCGTCATTATGTGATGGAGTGCAAAAAGATATGTGAATTCAGAGACAATTCTATAACCAATGTACCAACGAAGTGTCAATATTTCATTCAAAATCAAATCAAATCAAATGTTTATTTAGGTAAGGTACATACATACAAGAGATTTTACAAAGAGTGATGGATTTATAGATAGGGCTAGTACATACAATGCCTAAAGCCACTATTACGCAAAGCGTTTCGGGCATGAAAAACTTAAATGACTAAAGCTTAATACTAATCGAGCATAAAGAATAAAATGAAAACATAGCTGAAAAAGCAGCACAAATACAATTCTGTCGACAAACAGCGCTCTTTAAAAAAACAGACATTGGTTGACAATAGAGGGGTAAGGTAGGTTACAGGGAATTTATTAGGTATAGCTTCGTTTTTATCTTAAACTGGTTGAGAGAGGTACAGTCTTTAACATGGTTGGGAAGGTCATTCCACATTCTGGGTCCCTTGATTTGAAGAGCATTTCTAGTTTGATTAAGTCGTACTCTAGGAATACCAAAACTGTATTTATTTCTGGTGTGGTGCTCATGGGTTCTGTTACAACCTTCAATGAATCTTTTGAGGTCAGGATTGGCATTACAGTTCAGCGTTTTATATATGTATAATACACATGAGAGAATGTGCAGTGATTTAATATCTAACATATTCAGAGATTTGAGTAGGGGTACCGAGTGATGTCTGGGGCTAGAGTTGGATATTGTCCTAATAGCAGCTTTGTGTTGAGTAATTAGAGGACGTAAATGATTTTGGGTAGTAGAACCCCAAGCACAAATACCATAGTTGGGATATGGATAGATGAGAGAGTAATGGAGAGTCACCAGGGCAGGGCGGGGTCGTAATATCTGATCTTAGAAAGAATGCCAACAGTTTTTGAAACTTTTTTTGATATATTTAGAATGTGTCCCTGGAAATTCAGCTTGTGGTCGATGAGAACGCCAAGGTTTTGCCATCTAATTTGTTACAAATTTGGGTATTGTTTATTTTGAGATTTATATGATAAGAGGATTTATTGCCAAACAGAATATAAAACGTTTTGTCAATGTTAAGGGTGAGTTTGTTGGCAGTTAGCCAAAGATGGACTTTCTCTAGCTCAGTATTTACTGTGGCATTTAGAGCAAGGGGGTCAGGACTGGAGTATATGAAGGTTGTGTCGTCAGTAAATAGAATTGGTTTGAGGTGTTGGGAGGCATTTGGAAGGTCATTAATGTAGATGAGAAAGAGGAGAGGGCCAAGTATGCTGCCCTGAGGAACACCAATGTTGATAAGTAGGGTGGGAGAAATTGTATTATTCACAGAAACATACTGGAGCCTGTCAGTAAGATAAGATTTGAGGTATTGCAGGGAGTGTCCTCTGACTCCATAATGATGTAATTTAAGAAGAAGGTTCTGGTGGTTGACAGTGTCAAAAGCCTTACGCAGGTCCACAAATAACCCAACAGGAAACTCCTTTTTATCAAGAGCGACATGAATAGAGTTAATCATACTAATAAGTGCATCGTTAGTGCTATTTTTGGGTCTGAAGCCATATTGACAAGAGCTAAGTATATTGTGTTTGGCTAGAAAAGAGTATAGCTGCTTGTAGAATAGTTTTTTCGAATATTTTTGACAAGTTAGGCAGGATTGATATAGGTCTGTAGTTGTTAACATCTGCGTGATCACCACATTTGTGGACAGGGGTTACTCTTGTTTTTTTTAGAATGTCTGGAAAGGTTTGGAGTTCAAGTGACTTGTTGAAGAGCAATGCAATAGCAGGGGCTAAAGATCTGGAGTTTTTTTTGTAAATTAAAGTTGGTATCTCCTCGAAGGCACTAGACTTGGTTTTAAGGGAAAGGATTATCTCAGTGACATCAGTGGAATTAGTAGGCTTTAGGTACAGAGACTGTGGATAGTTGCCTGTAAGATAGTCCTTAACATCAGTACAGGAAGATGGAATATCATTTGCAAGGGATGACGCAATGGAAGAGAAGAACCTATTGAACTTAATACCAGAATCAGAGGCTGAAAGCTGACCATCGTTATTGGACAGGAGTGTTGGTTTGTTATTTAAAATCTTCTTTGATCCCAATATTTGTGAAATTGTGCTCCAAGTTTTTTTAATGTTGCTCTTTATTTGGGTAAATTTATGTTCATAGTATTTAGTTTTGGCTCGTCTAATTATTTTAGATAGCAATAACTTCATTGTAGGCATAGAAGTGCTTTCTGGCTACTAGGTACGACATATATATATATATATATATATATATATATATATATATATATATATATATATATATATATATATATATATATATATATATGACACAACTCTCCTAAACACGAGAGTCAAGTATACAACTTCAGAACACTTTCCCACCAGGAGACTCGAACCCTAGCCAGCACAGAAGCCTTCCAGCAACTGGCATAACAGGTACGCCTTAACCCTCTCCACCACCTGCTCAGACCCTTAAAAGAGATGGTAATTTCGGAGTATTTAAATACCACAAAGATCACCACCTCCCAAGAGCACTAGAGCAAGTGAGGGGTCATTTAGACGTTAATTTCATCAAGTCCCTGTTAATATGGGAAGACACAGTGTCTATGCTTAAGGCACAACTCTCCTAAACACGAGAGTCAAGTATACAACTTTAGAACACTTTCCCACCAGGAGACTCGAACCCTAGCCAGCACAGAAGCCTTCCAGCAACTGGCATAACAGGTACGCCTTAACCCTCTCCACCACCTGCTCAGACCCTTAAAAGAGATGGTAATTTCGGAGTATTTAAATACCACAAAGATCACCACCTCCCAAGAGCACTAGAGCAAGTGAGGGGTCATTTAGACGTTAATTTCATCAAGTCCCTGTTAATATGGGAAGGACACAGTGTCTATGCTTAAGGCACAACTCTCCTAAACACGAGAGTCAAGTATACAACTTTAGAACACTTTCCCACCAGGAGACTCGAACCCTAGCCAGCACAGAAGCCTTCCAGCAACTGGCATAACAGGTACGCCCTTAACCCTCTCCACCACCTACTCAGACCCTTAAAAGAGATGGTAATTTCGGAGTATTTAAATACCACAAAGATCACCACCTCCCAAGAGCACTAGAGCAAGTGAGGGGTCATTTAGACGTTAATTTCATCAAGTCCCTGTTAATATGGGAAGACACAGTGTCTATGCTTAAGGCACAACTCTCCTAAACACGAGAGTCAAGTATACAACTTTAGAACACTTTCCCACCAGGAGACTCGAACCCTAGCCAGCACAGAAGCCTTCCAGCAACTAGCATAACAGGTACGCCTTAACCCTCTCCACCACCTGCTCAGACCCTTAAAGAGATGGTAATTTCGGAGTATTTAAATACCACAAAGATCACCACCTCCCAAGAGCACTAGAGCAAGTGAGGGGTCATTTAGACGTTAATTTCATCAAGTCCCTGTTAATATGGGATGACACAGTGTCTATGCTTAAGGCACAACTCTCCTAAACACGAGAGTCAAGTATACAACTTTAGAACACTTTCCCACCAGGAGACTCGAACCCTAGCCAGCACAGAAGCCTTCCAGCAACTGGCATAACAGGTACGCCTTAACCCTCTCCACCACCTGCTCAGACCCTTAAAAGAGATGGTAATTTCGGAGTATTTAAATACCACAAAGATCACCACCTCCCAAGAGCACTAGAGCAAGTGAG
>NW_027189213.1:248341-272569 GCF_040958095.1 Procambarus clarkii | reverse complement strand
GCACAATTATACCAATTCTATGGTGGCTGGGTGGTAAGGTGTGTGGCTGGTGTTTTGGAAGTCGCGAGTTCAAACGACCCAATGGGAATAATACTTTTTTTTTTTGCCATACAATCTTCCTAATACTATTATGTAGGTTTGTGTGTGTTTTTTTTTATTCATTCTTTGGTTTTATAGATGACATACATATTGACTCCTTTTACCGGTCCTTAATTAGGCTCTGGGGAAGCAATGGTGGTGGTGGTGGTGGTGGTGCATTTAAAACTAAACCAAAAATCACCAGTTCTGGACGCGTCAAATATCATATCCGCTTAATGTGTCTACAACCTAATTACTTAAAACTACACTATTTAATTCATTCATATCATGTGCATATTGGTCATTATGCTCATACAACCGACATCAAAATTTATTTTCATTATTAGAATCATACATTTCATCAAGTAATACAGATACAAAGAGATTTTCTTTCTGAGAAGACCGTTAGTATTGGCTGGCTGGCAGGCAGGCAGGCAGGCAGGCATTTGAGGGTTATTATTTCGCCTGTTGATTGGGGGGAGGGTTGATGTGTTAGGGGGTTTTCGGTTAGGTGTGGTGGTGGTGATTGGTGGTGAGTGGTAGTGGTGGTGGTGGTGGTGGTGGTGGTGGTGGTAGTAGGTGGGAGTTGGGGGGGGGGGGGGGAGGGAGGGAAGGGGAGGGGAATGATGGTCTGTGGATTCCTTCTCCGTACCCTTTACATATAAGCAAAATATGCCTTCCTGTGGGTATAGAAACATTAACACAAATTATATCAGTAACTGATATTGTAGCCTTTTAAACAGAAAAGATTTGTACATACAAATACTTTTTAATTATCATTTATTTGTGGAAATGGCATTTACGTCATTAAATTGATACCTCAGCATCAAGCTAGTGTCCTGCAGCAGTGGTCCAGTGGTAAAGTGTATATAAGTGATGCGTATTCTTGGAGTTGCGAGTTCAAACCCGGATTAAGCTATATATATATACAACATGTTTTGTTTTGGTTGTTCGTTTTTGTATAAAGCCTCACACAATATCTATATTAAGCGAGTTTGTTTTAAACATGACATACATATTAATTCATTTTACCAGGCCTTATTCCACACAACTCCGTGAATTTCCCGTGGAGCCAGCCATTCAAACAAAAACAAACGAAACAAAACAAAACAAAACAAAAAACATTATTGCCAACAGCATTTGGTGTTCCCAGGCGGTCACCCATCCAAGTACTAACCAAACCCAACGTTGCTTAACTTCGCTGATCGGACGAGAAGCGGTGTTCTCAACGTGGTATGGCCGTTGGCATGAGACTGCCTACACATTGTGGCTAATAACCAACTCTTTTTTTAAGTCATCGCGGCAGGATACGGACCTGCTTGTGGTGTCTTAATGGTAATTGTATCCTAACATATTTTTGTCTCCTTGGCATGGATATTTAACATCGTTTATTCAGTCTTGGGTTTATGTTCTTTCGCCATTTACAGACATTTTACATCTACCTACTTCCTCAGCCTGCCCTGCCAATTTCTAATGAATTTGTGGATTTTCTTTTGTAATACAAACATGTGTGTGCTCATCTGCTCTTCAGTTTTTATGATATTTGTCTCATCTGTCCTGCTTTATGATACTTTTACAAAGAACATGAACAAATGCTTCTATTTTAGAGAAGATATGGGATCCAGGTTTCGGAGCCGTAAAACCAACCGTCGTGATTGGTGGACGAGTTGCCAGGTTGCAGCTTCTGTACCGTGCCGGCACATAAATAGGTTCGGCTCAAGCGGCGGCAGCATCATTCCCCCGTGACTGTCTGAGCGTCTCTCATCACCTTGGTTGGTTCATCATCATCATCATGGTAGAAGCAAAGCCTACCAAGAAGGCTGCGGCTGCTGCTGCTGCTGCTGCTGTGGTGGCCACCACCAGGAAACCTCGCGTCCAGGTTGCTCACCCGAAAACTAGTCAAATGGTTCTAGCCGCGGTCGCAGCACTCAAAGACCGTAAGGGCTCGTCTCTACAAGCAATCAAGAAGTACGTTGTTGCCAACAACAAAGTCGAGGCTGCCAAGATCGCCATTTACATCCGAAGATTTCTCAAGAAAGCAGTGGCTGACGGCATTCTTGTTCAGACCAAGGGAAGTGGAGCTAGTGGATCATTCAAGCTGGCCGTAGCAGAGAAGAGGGCCGTTCTAACTCCCAAGAAAGCCACCACAACCAAGAAACCATCTACAGCAGCAAAGAAGGCCGTGGTAACTCCCAAGAAAGCCGCCACAAGCAACAAACCACCTACAGCCTTGAAAAAGAAGCAGCAGCAGCTTGTTGTTGGGAACAAAAAGCCCAAAATAAAGAGAGCTTCAAAATCTCCCAAACCACCCAAGGCAAAGAAAGCTGTCAAGAAAACAACAAAGGCAAAATAAACGACGACATGCAAGCAGCATGAATACACATGACAATAAACATCCAGGCCTCCCCCCTCAGTGGAGGGGCCTCATATGATTCCAAAAAGAGTTTAGTTTTGTACACAAATAAATCATTACTTTTGGGGTAGATTTACTCTGTATATTATATATATATATATATATATATATATATATATATATATATATATATATATATATATATATATATATACATGGGTGAGGTGATATGGTACCAAAGTTTTGGGTAAGGTGATTGACATTTACACAAGATAAAACACGAACCAATGGGAATAAAAACATAAGAATGGAAGTAACTGCAGAAGGCCTATTGGCCCATAACACAAGCACTTCCTCTTGATGCTTCTATATTGGTTCGGAGTCTTGAAGCTATAATATATATATATATATATATATATATATATATATATATATATATATATATATATATATATATATATATATATATATATATATATATATATATATATATATATATATATATATATGCACACAAAACTAAATAGTCTTGTTAGACAAATTGCCCCTATTAGAGGCAAGTTGACTAACAAGCCGAATGACTGCAATTGTTTTGAATTTGAGTTAAATCTAACATAGAAATGTAATCAAACCTAACCTAACCTATGCTAACCCAAGCTAAGCTAAGCTAACCTAACCTAACCTAAGCTAAGCTAAGCTAACCTAACCTAACCTAACCTAACCCAGCAATTCATGATCTTAATATAATACTGTTAATTGGATAAACCAATTTGGAAAGAAATGTTCGAAAATAACAAAATTAACTGTGCTTGTTAGGAAAATTGGGCCTTGCATACTTGTCCCAATAGTGTGGTTCTCGCTTTTAGGTACGACATAAACGTATACCTAAGTTGAGAGAGAAAAAGATTCGCACTCAAACATGCATATCGATTGCCATTCCTGAATTCTGGGTAGATATTCGTGTCCTCCCTTTTCATTTACCATCATTTGGATACTATCAAAACAGCTCTGAGAAGGATAAAATGAATAAAACGGGTAGCTCACTCATGTAAAAAGGAAGAGTTGGGAAAGATCTCTCTCTCTCTCTCTCTCCCTCCCTCACCCCCCCCCCCTCCCCACCAATGATCCTGCTCTGCTAGTATATAACGTAACAAACCTTCCCCCCCCCCCCCCCCCCCCAATCAGAGTCCCTTTAAGCATGCGAGGATAAAAAATAGATTTCATAAGACCCAATGTGCTAGCTGATATCAAAACAATTTATGTTATCGTCTATTAAGCCCTTCAGTAAAAAAGTATAGGGACCTAATTAGGTCCCGTTTTGAGGTGGTGGTGGGTGGAATCGATGGATTAGCCAAGCTCTTATCCGCCGAATCCGTAGAGGGTACGACCCTGGCGCTTCAGAGCGTACACCACGTCCATGGCAGTGACGGTCTTCCTCTTGGCGTGTTCCGTGTAGGTTACAGCATCACGGATGACGTTCTCGAGGAACACCTTCAGGACGCCACGGGTCTCTTCGTAGATGAGACCCGAAATACGCTTGACGCCGCCACGACGAGCTAAGCGACGAATAGCGGGCTTGGTGATGCCCTGGATGTTGTCACGTAGCACCTTACGATGACGCTTGGCGCCACCCTTTCCGAGTCCCTTGCCTCCCTTGCCGCGTCCAGTCATGGTGTTGAAGTTGTGTGAATCGAATTGACGAATGCCCGCACGATTTCCCGACTATATCCCATCAAGCGGACGTACTAGTAGCATTGCAACTCCTGCCTGCCCTTACTTTACGCTTGTGGTCGAGTAGACACGGCTTTCTCACAACGCTTTCAAAACTGCAGTTGCCTACTCGTCTGTTTCACGTCCCTGTGAAATGACTTTTGCACAAATCCAAAAAATAGAGCAAAATCAGCAATAATAGTGATTGAGGTGAGCCGCCTGTTGGCTGCAGCCAGAGGAAGGAGGGGAGGGGCAACGGGGTGACGTAGGCGAGTCGAGCAGCCAATGGCGCTCGAGCAAGCGCCTCGAGACGGCGTATATAAGCAAAAATTTTTCGGCGCCGGCCATCACAAACCACAGTTGTTCACCATGGCTCGCACCAAGCAGACTGCTCGCAAGTCCACGGGAGGCAAGGCTCCTCGTAAGCAGCTGGCCACCAAGGCAGCACGCAAGTCTGCTCCTGCCACAGGGGGTGTGAAGAAGCCTCACCGTTACAGGCCCGGAACGGTCGCCCTGCGTGAGATCCGTCGTTACCAGAAGAGCACCGAGTTGCTCATCAGGAAACTTCCCTTCCAGCGTCTGGTGCGCGAGATTGCCCAGGACTTCAAGACAGATCTTCGCTTCCAGTCGTCTGCCGTCATGGCTTTACAGGAGGCATCCGAGGCTTACCTGGTCGGTCTCTTCGAGGACACTAACCTCTGTGCCATCCACGCCAAGCGTGTCACCATCATGCCAAAGGACATTCAGCTTGCTCGCCGTATCCGTGGAGAGCGTGCATAAGCTAAATCGACCACCCTAGTATACACCAAACTCGGCCCTTCTCAGGGCCAAAATATCCTTCTAAGGAGATTTCAGACATTCCTAGCATCAGTCATATGAATTAACCTTCATCTACACATATAATAAATAAATAAAAAATTAAAAAAAAATAAATAAATACACTAATTTAGGTGTCATACATACACGTGATATCAATAAATCAAGTCATTTGTAGTACAACCTGTTCTCTTACAAACAAAACGCCGTCGCTTTTCGCTCTTATGCACTGTCAAGGATCACCCCCCCCAAAAATAAAAATTGTCATACTGTACTAGAAATAAAAGCAGCTTGTATAAGTGACATACTGTCCAGTCCTGTTTTATTCTGTTTTCGGTCCTCTGGCTTAATCTGTTAAGTTAGGAGATGACATTTTAAATTAACCGTTTTCTTGACATTTTCAAACCTAAGAGGGTGGCCTGCATAGTAATCCTAATGTGGAACATAACAATGAATCTCTAATCTCTAGAAAAAAGATACCGAGTGCTTATATGTGTTGAGAGAGAGAGAGAGAGAGAGAGAGAGAGAGAGAGAGAGAGAGAGAGAGAGAGAGAGAGAGAGAGAGAGAGAGAGAGAGAGAGAGACACACAGACAGACAGACAGACAGACAGACAGACAGACAGACAGACAGACAGACAGACAGACAGACAGACAGACAGACAGACAGACAGACAGACAGAGACTGAGAGAGAGAAACACACACAGACAGTTTCATAAATATTCTCATTTTATAGCTATTTGCTTTCAGTGACAGAGGTTTTTGTTATAATAGTATTGGTGTCTAACACTCACAATCTCTTTAGAAATTAAAGTGTGGCTCCAATGGAGCCGAGTTTGTTGGTTTGAGGCCAAGCCACCACCACAGGGCAGTAAGCCGTTTACTTGGAGGAGGTGTACTTGGTGACGGCCTTAGTGCCCTCAGAGACGGCGTGCTTGGCCAGTTCTCCGGGCAACAGGAGCCTTACAGCCGTCTGGATCTCCCGACTGGTAATGGTGGAACGCTTGTTGTAGTGGGCCAGGCGAGAAGCCTCGGCGGCGATGCGCTCGAAGATGTCGTTCACGAACGAGTTCATGATCGACATGGCTTTGGAAGAGATACCAGTGTCGGGGTGGACCTGCTTCAGCACTTTGTAGATGTAGATGCTGTAGCTCTCCTTCCTCCTGCGCTTCTTTTTCTTATCGCCCTTGGCAATGGCCTTCTGGGCCTTTCCGGCCTTCTTGGCAGCCTTTCCAGATGCCTTGGGTGGCATGATGATGCTCGTGCTGGCTGGCGTTGCGATACAATAATGAACTTTTGCGCGAGTCGAGCTTTCCTTTTATATCCCGCTCGCGACTCAGCTCAGAGCGGGTCGCGTGGCGGAGCGCGCTGATTGGTCAGTGGCGGACTCCCTTGATCCTGAGCGGGGTATATAACACGAAGCTCGATCTGCGGGCCGGCATAACCCCAGCCTCACCCACCTTGTACACACATTCCTTGACGAAGATGAAGAGGAGCAGCAAGAAAAAATAGAAGACCCACAGGATCAGGCTGACCTCATGGGCGCAGTCTGGAAAAAGACACTCACAGCTTCAAACAGCAGAGCCTTCAACAACACTCACTTTGAACGTGTCAACCAATGGACAACAGAAAATGCCGCCTCCCTTAACAGCACCCCTCTGATTGACCTGACAACCCTAGAAGACGACCACCCTCTAACAAGACCCATAACTATGCTAGAGATGAGAGGAGTCATCAAAAGCACCAGAGATAAGGCCCCTGGACCATCAGGGATCAAAGCGCTGCAGATCAAACTTCTACCAGGCAATCTTATGCAATCCATACTCAACCTATTCAACGCTATGCTGGCATCGGGTCACATTCCTGTAGCATTCAAGTCAGCCAAGATGATATTCATTCCCAAACCCAAGAAAGACCCCCACCAACCTGGCAACTACCGACCAATCTCCCTCTTAGACACGATAGGCAAGTGCTTTGAAAAAATCATGTCAAACCGTCTTAACTACTACATGGAGTACAACAACCTCTTCACAGAAAAGCAGTTTGGCTTTCGAGCACATAGATCAACCCAGCACGCAATTAACATCATCTACGACGCCGTAAGCTCAATTCGAAAGCAAAAACAGGTAGCTTTGATTGCAACGAGGGACGTACACAAGGCCTTCGACAGCCTGTGGCACGATGGTCTTGTGTACAAATTAGCAGACTTACCAGCGCAAAACTGGACCCTCCTCAGGCTGATCAGAAATTTCCTTAAGAATAGGCAAGTTACCCCCAGCTTCAAGGCAAAAGAGGCCGCAGCCTTCACCCCAACAGCTGGAGTCCCCCAAGGATCATGCTTGAGCCCGGTTCTCTTCAACATCTTTGTAAATGACCTACCCCAACCAGAGTATAGGGACACCATTATCGTACAATTTGCTGACGACGTAACACACGTAATAACATCTAACCCTAGCATCCAAGCGGCCAAGCATGCAACTGTAACCCGTAAGGCAAACGTAGAACTAGCAAGGACTGCTAACTGGGAAAGGAAATGGAGGATCACCACTAACCCAGAAAAGATCCAATTAAGCACTGTCGGCTGTATGGCCTTCTCTATTGAAAATGAGGGGGGAATAAGAATCAGGGGTGATCCCATAGCCATCTCAAACTCCAACACAGTGCTCGGTTACAACTTCAACAGGCTACTCAACTCCTCCCAGTACGTATCCCAGAAGACAGCGATGGCCCGGGGCTCACTGGAGAGGCTCTTCCGTTTCAACCAAGCCCCATCCCACATCAAGCTCCACCTGTACAGAATGATCATAAGGCCTAGCTTGGAATACCCCTACGTTCCCCTGAACCTCACCAACAAATCCAACATGTTGAAGATTCAACG
Organism: Procambarus clarkii; assembly: GCF_040958095.1. Taxonomy (NCBI): domain Eukaryota; kingdom Metazoa; phylum Arthropoda; class Malacostraca; order Decapoda; family Cambaridae; genus Procambarus; species Procambarus clarkii. The sequence goes on along the minus strand of NW_027189213.1, from coordinate 264,736 downwards.
AGTACAAAACAAAGCACTTCGCTTTGCAGAGGGCCTGACTCTGAGGGACAGGGTAAGAACTGACCTGATCCATGAGACGCTCAACATGAAGCCAATGAACATTAGGCTCAGCTACCTGGCCAGAAGACAGCTGTACCGTATGAAGAACATGTATGTCCCAGACCCAGAAGATCCCTTCGTAGCAGAAAACACCACCAGCGACTACGAGATCCACGATCCACCACACAGAACCAGAAGAATCACTCTCCAACAAAAAGTGATCAGACATATCCATGATGAGGCCTTCCCAAGCCCTCAGATACTAAGCGGTCTGCCAGACGATCCAGATGAGTGGCCCATCCCGGACCCAATCTACACCAAATGAAGAATAAAGAAAGAAAGAAAAAAAAAAAAATAACAAAATAAAAAAATAAAAATAAAAAAAAATAAAAAAATAAATAAATAAATTAAAAAAAAAAAAAAAAATAATAAAAAAAAAAAAAAAAAAAAAAAAAAAAAAAAAAAAAAATATATAAATAAATAAAACACCTACAAAAAAAATATAAAACCAAAAAACCATTTGTCGTGGCGGCAGAAGTGTAACTACCCTGATGTTTCTAAGATTAGCCTCCTTCAGCCAACTCCATCGGCTCTAGTGCTTTAGGACACCAACAAGGTCACAAACACTAGCCCCCCCAGCCAATGTACTGACAACCCAACATAACACATACGCAAACAAACAACACATACAAAAATGTCAACCCATGGTGGACAGGCCACCGAACTTTCAAACCTCCTCTCTCTCTACACCCGCATCCTCTTCCTGAATTTCATCTCCCCATCCCTCTACCTCCCCCATCCTTTCCATTCCCTATGGACATCAATCCGAATCCGGCATAAAACACCACAAACCCACAACAGCAGCAGTAATGTCAGGACGCGGCAAGGGAGGCAAAGTGAAGGGCAAGTCAAAGTCTCGCTCCAGCAGGGCCGGACTTCAGTTCCCCGTGGGCAGAATTCACCGTCTGCTGCGTAAGGGCAACTACGCCGAACGCGTCGGTGCTGGCGCTCCTGTCTACCTAGCAGCCGTCATGGAATACCTCGCTGCCGAAGTTCTGGAGCTCGCCGGTAACGCCGCACGTGACAACAAGAAGACCCGTATCATCCCACGTCACTTGCAGTTGGCCATCCGCAACGACGAAGAACTCAACAAACTTCTGTCTGGCGTAACCATTGCACAGGGAGGTGTTCTTCCAAACATTCAGGCAGTTCTTTTGCCAAAGAAGACAGAGAAGAAGTAAGCACTTCTGCCACCCACCACGACAAATACCATAACCAGGCTCCATCCGGAGCCACACACACTTTAATAGAGAGATTCAAGTAGACAATCAACTTTCAAACATTAATAATAACATTTATATTGATTTCATTTGGAATGTGTACATAACAAACAAACAAAACAAAATTATAGGGGATATTCAGCATCACTTGGAATATTAACCAATCATATAAATCCAATATATATTTTATATTTTACTTTAAGCGAGGAATTCTTATTCTATCAATTTTTAATCATACAAATGAACAAAAGCAATTCTTCACTAGACGTAATAAATGAATAAATGATCAAGGTTTTAATGTGTTTCATGAATATATATATATATATATATATATATATATATATATATATATATATATATATATATATATATATATATATATATATATATATATATATATTATAATATATATATTTTAATACTTGTGAACCAGAATATGTTTGAGCAGCAGCGATCGTGCCATTGGCCGAAGTGCAACAATTCAAATAATTTAAAGGGCCTGCTCGGGTATATAAGAGAGGCTGGGAGACTGGGGCCGGTGGTGGGTGATGGGTGATGAGTGATGGTGTGGTGTGGTGTGGTGTGGTGTTGTTAAGAGTTGATTTACGGCCGGCCAGCCAGCCAGCCAGCCAGCCAGCCAGCCAGCCAGCCAGCCAGCCAGCCAGCCAGCCAGCCAGCCAGCCAGCCAGCTGCAGCCAAGGCAGGGCAAGGCAAGGCAATAACAGGACAGGACAGGACAGGCCAGGCAAGGCAAGGCAAGGCAAGGCAAGGCAAGGCAAGGCAGGCAGGCAGGCAGGCAGGCAGGCAGGCAGGCAGGCAGGCAGGCAGGCAGGCAGGCAGGCAGGCAGGCAGGCAGGCAGGCAGCCAGGCAGGCAGGCAGGCAGGCAGGCAGGCAGGCAGCCAGCCAGCCAGCCAGCCAGCCAGCCAGCCAGCCAGCCAGCCAGCCAGCCAGCCAGCCAGCCAGCCAGCCAGCCAGCCACTCCCACTTTGTATTTATATGCATTCAATTTATATTCAAACATTATATATGTTAAGGGCCTTGTTTTAGTGTTTATTTTAAAAATGACAAACATCGAGTCATTTTACCAGTCCTTTAGCGTTAACGGTGATGCATTTTAAAACTGAACATAAATCGCCTTTTCTGGATATATCAAATATCGAATCCGCTTAATGTGCCTACAATTCAATCATTCAAAAAATACATAATTTACATCAAGCCTTTTCATAGAACAGACAATAAGATTTGTAGATGCAAAAAAAAAAAATCCTTTAAGTTATCAATACAATGTGAGAAAACTTTACTTTTATAACTAAAGTTGCACAATTATACCAATTCTATGGTGGCTGGGTGGTAAGGTGTGTGGCTGGTGTTTTGGAAGTCGCGAGTTCAAACGACCCAATGGGAATAATACTTTTTTTTTTTGCCATACAATCTTCCTAATACTATTATGTAGGTTTGTGTGTGTTTTTTTTTATTCATTCTTTGGTTTTATAGATGACATACATATTGACTCCTTTTACCGGTCCTTAATTAGGCTCTGGGGAAGCAATGGTGGTGGTGGTGGTGGTGGTGCATTTAAAACTAAACCAAAAATCACCAGTTCTGGACGCGTCAAATATCATATCCGCTTAATGTGTCTACAACCTAATTACTTAAAACTACACTATTTAATTCATTCATATCATGTGCATATTGGTCATTATGCTCATACAACCGACATCAAAATTTATTTTCATTATTAGAATCATACATTTCATCAAGTAATACAGATACAAAGAGATTTTCTTTCTGAGAAGACCGTTAGTATTGGCTGGCTGGCAGGCAGGCAGGCAGGCAGGCATTTGAGGGTTATTATTTCGCCTGTTGATTGGGGGGAGGGTTGATGTGTTAGGGGGTTTTCGGTTAGGTGTGGTGGTGGTGATTGGTGGTGAGTGGTAGTGGTGGTGGTGGTGGTGGTGGTGGTGGTGGTAGTAGGTGGGAGTTGGGGGGGGGGGGGGGGAGGGAGGGAAGGGGAGGGGAATGATGGTCTGTGGATTCCTTCTCCGTACCCTTTACATATAAGCAAAAATATGCCTTCCTGTGGGTATAGAAACATTAACACAAATTATATCAGTAACTGATATTGTAGCCTTTTAAACAGAAAAGATTTGTACATACAAATACTTTTTAATTATCATTTATTTGTGGAAATGGCATTTACGTCATTAAATTGATACCTCAGCATCAAGCTAGTGTCCTGCAGCAGTGGTCCAGTGGTAAAGTGTATATAAGTGATGCGTATTCTTGGAGTTGCGAGTTCAAACCCGGATTAAGCTATATATATATACAACATGTTTTGTTTTGGTTGTTCGTTTTTGTATAAAGCCTCACACAATATCTATATTAAGCGAGTTTGTTTTAAACATGACATACATATTAATTCATTTTACCAGGCCTTATTCCACACAACTCCGTGAATTTCCCGTGGAGCCAGCCATTCAAACAAAAACAAACGAAACAAAACAAAACAAAACAAAAAACATTATTGCCAACAGCATTTGGTGTTCCCAGGCGGTCACCCATCCAAGTACTAACCAAACCCAACGTTGCTTAACTTCGCTGATCGGACGAGAAGCGGTGTTCTCAACGTGGTATGGCCGTTGGCATGAGACTGCCTACACATTGTGGCTAATAACCAACTCTTTTTTTAAGTCATCGCGGCAGGATACGGACCTGCTTGTGGTGTCTTAATGGTAATTGTATCCTAACATATTTTTGTCTCCTTGGCATGGATATTTAACATCGTTTATTCAGTCTTGGGTTTATGTTCTTTCGCCATTTACAGACATTTTACATCTACCTACTTCCTCAGCCTGCCCTGCCAATTTCTAATGAATTTGTGGATTTTCTTTTGTAATACAAACATGTGTGTGCTCATCTGCTCTTCAGTTTTTATGATATTTGTCTCATCTGTCCTGCTTTATCATACTTTTACAAAGAACATGAACAAATGCTTCTATTTTAGAGAAGATATGGGATCCAGGTTTCGGAGCCGTAAAACCAACCGTCGTGATTGGTGGACGAGTTGCCAGGTTGCAGCTTCTGTACCGTGCCGGCACATAAATAGGTTCGGCTCAAGCGGCGGCAGCATCATTCCCCCGTGACTGTCTGAGCGTCTCTCATCACCTTGGTTGGTTCATCATCATCATCATGGTAGAAGCAAAGCCTACCAAGAAGGGATAAAGATAAAGGACTCGCCAGCCAGCAGCCGCCGTGAGCAGACGTGCTCCCAGGAGCTCCCGCCACCTACAGGAGAAACTGAGCGTTGGCTCCGCCCACCTCACTCAGGATTGGTGCGCCAGCGAGCCAATCACAGCCGGCCGGCCGCGTAGCAGCCAGCCACACTCACTGCCAGTCGACTACAAGCTCTCTCGGCGTCAAGACACGCCGGGGCACCTGTACTGTGTCTCAACCTAGCTCTACTGACGCTTACAGCAGTATGATGTCCTAATAAAATAACTACCCATCCTCATCCTTCATCCCACACCCCCTCCCCCCCCCATTCCCCACCCTCTCCTCCCCATTCTCTCCCTGCCTGTACCAAGACACACCACACACACACTCACACAATACACAATGCATAACCTACTAATCATAGAATTAAGGAGTGAATAAGGCTGTCTTTCTAAACTGTTTCTACCTCTTGTATTTCGCCATTCCAAACGATCATTCCCGAGCGGTAGCCAAAACCGGGTTCTTGAAATTCTTGCGAAGGTTTGATCGGGCATCTAACAGCCTTGTAGCAGGCTTAGGCTATCGATAGGTTCAATTACCACCTTGTCTAGTAGCTCTAGTTGCCTAGCAACTAGAAGTTAGAGGCCTCGGCCTAACTAACACCCACCATCCACTTAGTCTACCTGGACACTTCACAGCACCCACCATAGTATAGATTAGATTAGGCTGCCTGGCCCACCAAGCTATGGCGACCAAAGTCAGATTCACAGACGAATCTGGCCGGGGTCGTACCCCAGCCCAACTACTTGAGGTGATCTACGAGGTCACCCAGATTACCTACAAAAATGTGTACAAAATAACGAATGGAGCCATCTTGTTGGTACCCAATGCAAACCTCCCAGACCTCCTTTCGTCAGACACCATGAACAAACTAAGGGAGAAGAATATCACTGTCTACCCCCCTGCCGAATTCCAAGCCCAGCGCACCATCTTTGTGCATAGGATCCATGACATCATCATGGACCACTCAAATGATGAAATAATTGCAGAAATAGAGAGGAAAAACAGGGATGTCAAAATACTTCAGGCCCACAGATTCACAACCCAACGCAACAACCAAGTACTGAAACTTACTCTGGCTTCACCGGAGCAAGCAACGCAAGTCTGCACACAAGGCCTTTCTGCATTTGGCATCATGGCTGAACCTGACAAAATCCACCCACAGAGGTTTTACAAGCTCAAGCAATGCTTCAAATGCTTTCAGTATGACCACTATTCCAATGCATGTAACAATGGAACCCCCAAGTGCAGCAGGTGCACAGGGGAACACAGCTACAGGGAATGCACAAACCCAACACCCAAATGTGCTCTATGCAATGGTCCACACATTGCAATCTCGCATCTTTGTCCCCGCAGGCAAGAGGCAATCAAGCAATTGCATGAAACAGAGACAGCAGCCCGCCAACAGGCAGCTATTACCATCCCTGCCCCTCCTCCACCAGTAAATGCCTGGGGCATCCCTAACCAACAACAGGCCCAGCCGGTGGCCCAAGTGGGCCACCAAAGCACCCAACACCCCCATAACCCCACGGTTATACCAGAGCAAACCCAGAATCAAACACAACAGGCCCCAACACCTAACTCTCTTGCACCAAACCCCGATCCCAAGCCCAGCTTAGGGGCCGAACTCCTAACATTTGCTCAAATCCAATTTCCAGACAACCCAGTGAAGCTCCTAGGTTTCTGGAACTCACTTAGGAAAGACAATGGCCTACCCCCTGTCCATATGTCCGAGGACTCGCTTGCCTACTTGACTCCTAACATCACAACAACCGCCGGCCAGGCCCAAGCACAACCCAACAAACCCAACCCTAGTACTCCTCGCCCCCTGGCTTCAACCAACGCCCAGGAGACTCCAAACTCCCTGAACAACCCCGGCCCCTCCACCCCGACATTCTGGGAAACACCAATGTCCACCCTTCCTGGAACACTCCCACATCAGATCGCCCTCCAAGCTCTCACAAACTCCCTTGCCATACGGAACCCCATCCGGGGCACTAGGAAATTTCGCTTCAAACACCGCAGCCCCACAACAATATATTCCACACAACGCTGTACCAAGAGGCCTAGGACCAACACTTACAGCCGAACCCCATCCCCTGTGGACGGAGCAAGGGCAAGCAACCCCCACAACTCTTCACCAGAGAGCGACTCTAGCACCACGGATGTCGACATCATGAACAGCAGTGACACCGAAGACCCCCCAATGGCACAGCAACGTATGGTAAACCCCAACCCCAACCAATCCCCGACCGGAACCAGGAACAAAATACCTGGCTCAACAGCTTTACCCCCCTCCTCCACAAACAGAAGCGACCAAACCGAACGTAACAACATTGGCACTACAGCCAAACAAACACTTCCGTCCCATAGTCAATAATGGGGATCACAATCCTTCAGGTGAACATCAGACATTACTTCAACAACAAATACCTACTCACTCTGGAGGTAGCCAGACTTAACCCAGATGTTGTCTTACTCAATGAAACAGCGGCCAGACAAGACCAGCACATCTCCATCTGGGGTTATTCCACCAGGGAAGTCAACAGGGGTAGGTACAGTGGGGTGGCAATACTAATAAGAAGAGGGCTCTCCTACCGCCCCATCCTCATAGAAGACGACAACTTTCTTGCAATAGAACTCACCACTTCACACGGCCCCCTCATTGTCTGCACCGCATATCTACCACCTAGATTGGCCTACCTCCCCTCCATCCCTCTGAACAAGCTGCTCGACAGGAACCTCCCCACTATCATCGCAGGAGACCTGAATGCCCACCATCAGGCCTTATTCAACGCTCCTGACAGGCCAGACCTCAAGGGCAGGCAGCTCTTCAATCTAATGCAAAACCGGGACCTCTCCTTCCAAGGCCCCCACTTTAAGACGTTCTTTGCGGGCAACCATAGGGGCACCCCTGACATAGTGCTGACCAACAGAGATTGTGACCTGTTCCACTGCAGAGTAACCCCAGGCAAGAACGTGGGGTCGGATCACATCCCTGTGGTCACATCCCTCCAAGCAACCCCCTTCAGATATGTGGCACCATCCAGGCCCAGATTGGAAACCATACGTGCCCGTGACTATGACACCTTCCTTGCTGGCGACCCCATCCTTGAGTTCGACAACCTCCCAACCCAAACAATTGACCAAGCAGTAAACACCATCCACAACCGGATCCAGCTTGCAACCGAGGCCACTTGTGAAATATCCACCACTAGGACTTACCACCAATATAAGCCGACCCGAGAAATCAGAGGCAAAATGAATGTGTACCAGCGAGCCTGCCAAAGCCACTACCAAACAGGCCAGCCTCCAGCGTTGACCCTACAAACACTCAGAAGGGAAACCATAGACCTTACGCTGACCCACAAGAGCCACATTTGGAGAACCCTAGTGAGACAGGCCAACCAGTACAAAAGGGAGCCGGGAACTTTCTGGCGCAAGATCAGACAGCTCCTGGGATCGGTTAACCCCAGCCTCACCCACCTTGTACACACATTCCTTGACGAAGATGAAGAGGAGCAACAAGAAAAAATAGAAGACCCGCAGGATCAGGCTGACCTCATGGGCGCAGTTTGGAAAAAGACACTCACAGCTTCAAACAGCAGAGCCTTCAACAACACTCACTTTGAACGTGTCAACCAATGGACAGCAGAAAATGCCGCCTCCCTTAACAGCACCCCTCTGATTGACCTGACAACCCTAGAAGACGACCACCCTTTAACAAGACCCATAACTATGCTAGAGATGAGAGGAGTCATCAAAAACACCAGAGATAAGGCCCCAGGACCATCAGGGATCAAAGCGCTGCAGATCAAACTTCTACCAGGCAATCTTATGCAATCCATACTCAACCTATTCAACGCTATGCTGGCATCGGGTCACATTCCTGTAGCATTCAAGTCAGCCAAGATGATATTCATTCCCAAACCCAAGAAAGACCCCCACCAACCTGGCAACTACCGACCAATCTCACTCTTAGACTCAATAGGCAAGTGCTTTGAAAAAATCATGTCAAACCGCCTTAACTACTACATGGAGTACAACAACCTCTTCACAGAAAAGCAGTTTGGCTTTCGAGCTCATAGATCAACCCAGCACGCAATTAACATCATCTACGACGCCTTAAGCTCAATTCGCAAGCAAAAACAGGTAGCCTTGATTGCGACGAGGGACGTACACAAGGCCTTCGACAGCCTGTGGCACGATGGTCTGATGTACAAACTAGCAGACTTACCAGCGCAAAACTGGACCCTCCTCAGGCTGATCAGTAATTTCCTTAAGAATAGGCAAGTCACCCCCAGCTTCAAGGCAAACGAGGCCGCAGCCTTCACCCCAACAGCTGGAGTCCCCCAAGGATCATGCTTGAGCCCGGTTCTCTTCAACATCTTTGTAAATGACCTGCCCCAACCAGAGTATAGGGACACCATTATCGTGCAATTTGCGGACGACGTAACGCACGTAATAACATCTAACCCTAGCAGCCAAGCGGCCAAACATGCAACTGCAACCCGTAAGGCAAACGTAGAACTAGCAAGGACTGCTAACTGGGAAAGGAAATGGAGAATCACCACGAACCCAGAAAAGATTCAATTAAGCACTGTCGGCTGTATGGCCTTCTCAATTGAAAATGAGGGGGGAATAAGAATCAGGGGTGAACCCATAGCCATCTCAAACTCCAACACAGTGCTCGGTTACAACTTCAACAGGCTACTCAACTCCTCCCAGTACGTATCCCAGAAGACAGCGATGGCCCGGGGCTCACTGGCGAGGCTCTTCCGTTTCAACCAAGCCCCATCCCACATCAAGCTCCACCTGTACAGAATGATCATAAGGCCTAGCTTGGAATACCCATACGTTCCCCTGAGCCTCACCAACAAATCCAACATGTTGAAGATTCAACGAGTACAAAACAAAGCACTTCGCTTTGCAGAGGGCCTGACTCTGAGTGACAGGGTGAGAACCGACCTGATCCATGAGACGCTCAACATGAAGCCAATGAACATTAGGCTCAGCTACCTGGCCAGAAGACAGCTGTACCGCATGAAGAACATGTATGTCCCAGACCCAGAAGATCCCTTCGTAGCAGAAAACACCACCAGCGACTACGAGATCCATGAACCACCACACAGAACCAGAAGAATCACTCTCCAACAAAAAGTGATCAGACATATCCATGATGAGGCCTTCCCAAGCCCTCAGATACTAAGCGGTCTGCCAGACGATCCAGATGAGTGGCCCATCCCGGACCCAATCTACACCAAATGAAGAATAAAGAAAGAAAAAAAAAATAAATAATAAATAAAAAAAAAAAAAAAAAAAAATAATAATAATAATAAATAAAAAAAAAAAAAAAAAAAAAAAAAAAAAAAAAAAAAAAAAAAAAAAAAAAAAAAAAATATATATATATATAAATAAAACACCTACAAAAAAATATAAAACCAAAAAACCATTTGTCGTGGCGTCAGAAGTGTAACTACCCTGATGTTTCTAAGATTAGCCTCCTTCAGCCAACTCCATCGGCTCTAGTGCTTTAGGACACCAACAAGGTCACAAACACTAGCCCCCCCAGCCAATGTACTGACAACCCAACATAACACACACGCAAACAAACAACACATACAAAAATGTCAACCCATGGTGGACAGGCCACCGAACTTTCAAACCTCCTCTCTCTCTACACCCACATCCTCTTCCTGAATTTCATCTCCCCATCCCTCTACCTCCCCCATCCTTTCCATTCCCTATGGACATCAAAGCAAAAAGCAACCAAGAAGGCTGCGGCTGCTGCTGCTGCTGCTGCTGTGGTGGCCACCACCAGGAAACCTCGCGTCCAGGTTGCTCACCCGAAAACTAGTCAAATGGTTCTAGCCGCGGTCGCAGCACTCAAAGACCGTAAGGGCTCGTCTCTACAAGCAATCAAGAAGTACGTTGTTGCCAACAACAAAGTCGAGGCTGCCAAGATCGCCATTTACATCCGAAGATTTCTCAAGAAAGCAGTGGCTGACGGCATTCTTGTTCAGACCAAGGGAAGTGGAGCTAGTGGATCATTCAAGCTGGCCGTAGCAGAGAAGAGGGCCGTTCTAACTCCCAAGAAAGCCACCACAACCAAGAAACCATCTACAGCAGCAAAGAAGGCCGTGGTAACTCCCAAGAAAGCCGCCACAAGCAACAAACCACCTACAGCCTTGAAAAAGAAGCAGCAGCAGCTTGTTGTTGGGAACAAAAAGCCCAAAATAAAGAGAGCTTCAAAATCTCCCAAACCACCCAAGGCAAAGAAAGCTGTCAAGAAAACAACAAAGGCAAAATAAACGACGACATGCAAGCAGCATGAATACACATGACAATAAACATCCAGGCCTCCCCCCTCAGTGGAGGGGCCTCATATGATTCCAAAAAGAGTTTAGTTTTGTACACAAATAAATCATTACTTTTGGGGTAGATTTACTCTGTATATTATATATATATATATATATATATATATATATATATATATATATATATATATATATATATATATATATATACATGGGTGAGGTGATATGGTACCAAAGTTTTGGGTAAGGTGATTGACATTTACACAAGATAAAACACGAACCAATGGGAATAAAAACATAAGAATGGAAGTAACTGCAGAAGGCCTATTGGCCCATAACACAAGCACTTCCTCTTGATGCTTCTATATTGGTTCGGAGTCTTGAAGCTATATATATATATATATATATATATATATATATATATATATATATATATATATATATATATATATATATATATATATATATATATATATATGCACACAAAACTAAATAGTCTTGTTAGACAAATTGCCCCTATTAGAGGCAAGTTGACTAACAAGCCGAATGACTGCAATTGTTTTGAATTTGAGTTAAATCTAACATAGAAATGTAATCAAACCTAACCTAACCTATGCTAACCCAAGCTAAGCTAAGCTAACCTAACCTAACCTAAGCTAAGCTAAGCTAACCTAACCTAACCTAACCTAACCCAGCAATTCATGATCTTAATATAATACTGTTAATTGGATAAACCAATTTGGAAAGAAATGTTCGAAAATAACAAAATTAACTGTGCTTGTTAGGAAAATTGGGCCTTGCATACTTGTCCCAATAGTGTGGTTCTCGCTTTTAGGTACGACATAAACGTATACCTAAGTTGAGAGAGAAAAAGATTCGCACTCAAACATGCATATCGATTGCCATTCCTGAATTCTGGGTAGATATTCGTGTCCTCCCTTTTCATTTACCATCATTTGGATACTATCAAAACAGCTCTGAGAAGGATAAAATGAATAAAACGGGTAGCTCACTCATGTAAAAAGGAAGAGTTGGGAAAGATCTCTCTCTCTCTCTCTCTCCCTCCCTCACCCCCCCCCCTCCCCACCAATGATCCTGCTCTGCTAGTATATAACGTAACAAACCTTCCCCCCCCCCCCCCCCCAATCAGAGTCCCTTTAAGCATGCGAGGATAAAAAATAGATTTCATAAGACCCAATGTGCTAGCTGATATCAAAACAATTTATGTTATCGTCTATTAAGCCCTTCAGTAAAAAAGTATAGGGACCTAATTAGGTCCCGTTTTGAGGTGGTGGTGGGTGGAATCGATGGATTAGCCAAGCTCTTATCCGCCGAATCCGTAGAGGGTACGACCCTGGCGCTTCAGAGCGTACACCACGTCCATGGCAGTGACGGTCTTCCTCTTGGCGTGTTCCGTGTAGGTTACAGCATCACGGATGACGTTCTCGAGGAACACCTTCAGGACGCCACGGGTCTCTTCGTAGATGAGACCCGAAATACGCTTGACGCCGCCACGACGAGCTAAGCGACGAATAGCGGGCTTGGTGATGCCCTGGATGTTGTCACGTAGCACCTTACGATGACGCTTGGCGCCACCCTTTCCGAGTCCCTTGCCTCCCTTGCCGCGTCCAGTCATGGTGTTGAAGTTGTGTGAATCGAATTGACGAATGCCCGCACGATTTCCCGACTATATCCCATCAAGCGGACGTACTAGTAGCATTGCAACTCCTGCCTGCCCTTACTTTACGCTTGTGGTCGAGTAGACACGGCTTTCTCACAACGCTTTCAAAACTGCAGTTGCCTACTCGTCTGTTTCACGTCCCTGTGAAATGACTTTTGCACAAATCCAAAAAATAGAGCAAAATCAGCAATAATAGTGATTGAGGTGAGCCGCCTGTTGGCTGCAGCCAGAGGAAGGAGGGGAGGGGCAACGGGGTGACGTAGGCGAGTCGAGCAGCCAATGGCGCTCGAGCAAGCGCCTCGAGACGGCGTATATAAGCAAAAATTTTTCGGCGCCGGCCATCACAAACCACAGTTGTTCACCATGGCTCGCACCAAGCAGACTGCTCGCAAGTCCACGGGAGGCAAGGCTCCTCGTAAGCAGCTGGCCACCAAGGCAGCACGCAAGTCTGCTCCTGCCACAGGGGGTGTGAAGAAGCCTCACCGTTACAGGCCCGGAACGGTCGCCCTGCGTGAGATCCGTCGTTACCAGAAGAGCACCGAGTTGCTCATCAGGAAACTTCCCTTCCAGCGTCTGGTGCGCGAGATTGCCCAGGACTTCAAGACAGATCTTCGCTTCCAGTCGTCTGCCGTCATGGCTTTACAGGAGGCATCCGAGGCTTACCTGGTCGGTCTCTTCGAGGACACTAACCTCTGTGCCATCCACGCCAAGCGTGTCACCATCATGCCAAAGGACATTCAGCTTGCTCGCCGTATCCGTGGAGAGCGTGCATAAGCTAAATCGACCACCCTAGTATACACCAAACTCGGCCCTTCTCAGGGCCAAAATATCCTTCTAAGGAGATTTCAGACATTCCTAGCATCAGTCATATGAATTAACCTTCATCTACACATATAATAAATAAATAAAAAATTAAAAAAAAATAAATAAATACACTAATTTAGGTGTCATACATACACGTGATATCAATAAATCAAGTCATTTGTAGTACAACCTGTTCTCTTACAAACAAAACGCCGTCGCTTTTCGCTCTTATGCACTGTCAAGGATCACCCCCCCCAAAAATAAAAATTGTCATACTGTACTAGAAATAAAAGCAGCTTGTATAAGTGACATACTGTCCAGTCCTGTTTTATTCTGTTTTCGGTCCTCTGGCTTAATCTGTTAAGTTAGGAGATGACATTTTAAATTAACCGTTTTCTTGACATTTTCAAACCTAAGAGGGTGGCCTGCATAGTAATCCTAATGTGGAACATAACAATGAATCTCTAATCTCTAGAAAAAAGATACCGAGTGCTTATATGTGTTGAGAGAGAGAGAGAGAGAGAGAGAGAGAGAGAGAGAGAGAGAGAGAGAGAGAGAGAGAGAGAGAGAGAGAGAGAGAGAGAGACACACAGACAGACAGACAGACAGACAGACAGACAGACAGACAGACAGACAGACAGACAGACAGACAGACAGACAGACAGACAGAGACTGAGAGAGAGAAACACACACAGACAGTTTCATAAATATTCTCATTTTATAGCTATTTGCTTTCAGTGACAGAGGTTTTTGTTATAATAGTATTGGTGTCTAACACTCACAATCTCTTTAGAAATTAAAGTGTGGCTCCAATGGAGCCGAGTTTGTTGGTTTGAGGCCAAGCCACCACCACAGGGCAGTAAGCCGTTTACTTGGAGGAGGTGTACTTGGTGACGGCCTTAGTGCCCTCAGAGACGGCGTGCTTGGCCAGTTCTCCGGGCAACAGGAGCCTTACAGCCGTCTGGATCTCCCGACTGGTAATGGTGGAACGCTTGTTGTAGTGGGCCAGGCGAGAAGCCTCGGCGGCGATGCGCTCGAAGATGTCGTTCACGAACGAGTTCATGATCGACATGGCTTTGGAAGAGATACCAGTGTCGGGGTGGACCTGCTTCAGCACTTTGTAGATGTAGATGCTGTAGCTCTCCTTCCTCCTGCGCTTCTTTTTCTTATCGCCCTTGGCAATGGCCTTCTGGGCCTTTCCGGCCTTCTTGGCAGCCTTTCCAGATGCCTTGGGTGGCATGATGATGCTCGTGCTGGCTGGCGTTGCGATACAATAATGAACTTTTGCGCGAGTCGAGCTTTCCTTTTATATCCCGCTCGCGACTCAGCTCAGAGCGGGTCGCGTGGCGGAGCGCGCTGATTGGTCAGTGGCGGACTCCCTTGATCCTGAGCGGGGTATATAACACGAAGCTCGATCTGCGGGCCGGCATAAAACACCACAAACCCACAACAGCAGCAGTAATGTCAGGACGCGGCAAGGGAGGCAAAGTGAAGGGCAAGTCAAAGTCTCGCTCCAGCAGGGCCGGACTTCAGTTCCCCGTGGGCAGAATTCACCGTCTGCTGCGTAAGGGCAACTACGCCGAACGCGTCGGTGCTGGCGCTCCTGTCTACCTAGCAGCCGTCATGGAATACCTCGCTGCCGAAGTTCTGGAGCTCGCCGGTAACGCCGCACGTGACAACAAGAAGACCCGTATCATCCCACGTCACTTGCAGTTGGCCATCCGCAACGACGAAGAACTCAACAAACTTCTGTCTGGCGTAACCATTGCACAGGGAGGTGTTCTTCCAAACATTCAGGCAGTTCTTTTGCCAAAGAAGACAGAGAAGAAGTAAGCACTTCTGCCACCCACCACGACAAATACCATAACCAGGCTCCATCCGGAGCCACACACACTTTAATAGAGAGATTCAAGTAGACAATCAACTTTCAAACATTAATAATAACATTTATATTGATTTCATTTGGAATGTGTACATAACAAACAAACAAAACAAAATTATAGGGGATATTCAGCATCACTTGGAATATTAACCAATCATATAAATCCAATATATATTTTATATTTTACTTTAAGCGAGGAATTCTTATTCTATCAATTTTTAATCATACAAATGAACAAAAGCAATTCTTCACTAGACGTAATAAATGAATAAATGATCAAGGTTTTAATGTGTTTCATGAATATATATATATATATATATATATATATATATATATATATATATATATATATATATATATATATATATATATTATAATATATATATTTTAATACTTGTGAACCAGAATATGTTTGAGCAGCAGCGATCGTGCCATTGGCCGAAGTGCAACAATTCAAATAATTTAAAGGGCCTGCTCGGGTATATAAGAGAGGCTGGGAGACTGGGGCCGGTGGTGGGTGATGGGTGATGAGTGATGGTGTGGTGTGGTGTGGTGTGGTGTTGTTAAGAGTTGATTTACGGCCGGCCAGCCAGCCAGCCAGCCAGCCAGCCAGCCAGCCAGCCAGCCAGCCAGCCAGCCAGCCAGCCAGCCAGCTGCAGCCAAGGCAGGGCAAGGCAAGGCAATAACAGGACAGGACAGGACAGGCCAGGCAAGGCAAGGCAAGGCAAGGCAAGGCAAGGCAAGGCAGGCAGGCAGGCAGGCAGGCAGGCAGGCAGGCAGGCAGGCAGGCAGGCAGGCAGGCAGGCAGGCAGCCAGGCAGGCAGGCAGGCAGGCAGGCAGGCAGGCAGCCAGCCAGCCAGCCAGCCAGCCAGCCAGCCAGCCAGCCAGCCAGCCAGCCAGCCAGCCAGCCAGCCAGCCACTCCCACTTTGTATTTATATGCATTCAATTTATATTCAAACATTATATATGTTAAGGGCCTTGTTTTAGTGTTTATTTTAAAAATGACAAACATCGAGTCATTTTACCAGTCCTTTAGCGTTAACGGTGATGCATTTTAAAACTGAACATAAATCGCCTTTTCTGGATATATCAAATATCGAATCCGCTTAATGTGCCT
>NW_027189213.1:241593-247841 GCF_040958095.1 Procambarus clarkii | reverse complement strand
TAATTTCTAAAGAGATTGTGAGTGTTAGACACCAATACTATTATAACAAAAACCTCTGTCACTGAAAGCAAATAGCTATAAAATGAGAATATTTATGAAACTGTCTGTGTGTGTTTCTCTCTCTCAGTGTCTGTCTGTCTGTCTGTCTGTCTGTCTGTCTGTCTGCCTGCCTGCCTGTCTGTCTGTCTGTCTGTCTGTCTGTCTGTCTGTCTGTCTGTCTGTCTGTCTGTCTGTCTGTCTTGTCTGTCTTGTCTGTCTGTCTGTGTCTCTCTCTCTCTCTCTCTCTCTCTCTCTCTCTCTCTCTCTCTCTCTCTCTCTCTCTCTCTCTCTCTCTCTCTCTCTCAACACATATAAGCACTCGGTATCTTTTTTCTAGAGATTAGAGATTCATTGTTATGTTCCACATTAGGATTACTATGCAGGCCACCCTCTTAGGTTTGAAAATGTCAAGAAAACGGTTAATTTAAAATGTCATCTCCTAACTTAACAGATTAAGCCAGAGGACCGAAAACAGAATAAAACAGGACTGGACAGTATATGTCACTTATACAAGCTGCTTTTATTTCTAGTACAGTATGACAATTTTTATTTTGGGGGGGGGGGGTGATCCTTGACAGTGCATAAGAGTGAAAAGCGACGGCGTTTTGTTTGTAAGAGAACAGGTTGTACTACAAATGACTTGATTTATTGATATCACATGTATGTATGACACCTAAATTATGCTAGGAATGTCTGAAATCTCCTTAGAAGGATATTTTGGCCCTGAGAAGGGCCGAGTTTGGTGTATACTAGGGTGGTCGATTTAGCTTATGCACGCTCTCCACGGATACGGCGAGCAAGCTGAATGTCCTTTGGCATGATGGTGACACGCTTGGCGTGGATGGCACAGAGGTTAGTGTCCTCGAAGAGACCGACCAGGTAAGCCTCGGATGCCTCCTGTAAAGCCATGACGGCAGACGACTGGAAGCGAAGATCGGTCTTGAAGTCCTGGGCAATCTCGCGCACCAGACGCTGGAAGGGAAGTTTCCTGATGAGCAACTCGGTGCTCTTCTGGTAACGACGGATCTCACGCAGGGCGACCGTTCCGGGCCTGTAACGGTGAGGCTTCTTCACACCCCCTGTGGCAGGAGCAGACTTGCGTGCTGCCTTGGTGGCCAGCTGCTTACGAGGAGCCTTGCCTCCCGTGGACTTGCGAGCAGTCTGCTTGGTGCGAGCCATGGTGAACAACTGTGGTTTGTGATGGCCGGCGCCGAAAAATTTTTGCTTATATACGCCGTCTCGAGGCGCTTGCTCGAGCGCCATTGGCTGCTCGACTCGCCTACGTCACCCCGTTGCCCCTCCCCTCCTTCCTCTGGCTGCAGCCAACAGGCGGCTCACCTCAATCACTATTATCGCTGATTTTGCTCTATTTTTTGGATTTGTGCAAAAGTCATTTCACAGGGACGTGAAACAGACGAGTAGGCAACTGCAGTTTTGAAAGCGTTGTGAGAAAGCCGTGTCTACTCGACCACAAGCGTAAAGTAAGGGCAGGCAGGAGTTGCAATGCTACTAGTACGTCCGCTTGATGGGATATAGTCGGGAAATCGTGCGGGCATTCGTCAATTCGATTCACACAACTTCAACACCATGACTGGACGCGGCAAGGGAGGCAAGGGACTCGGAAAGGGTGGCGCCAAGCGTCATCGTAAGGTGCTACGTGACAACATCCAGGGCATCACCAAGCCCGCTATTCGTCGCTTAGCTCGTCGTGGCGGCGGCGTGAAGCGTATTTCGGGTCTCATCTACGAAGAGACCCGTGGCGTCCTGAAGGTGTTCCTCGAGAACGTCATCCGTGATGCTGTAACCTACACGGAACACGCCAAGAGGAAGACCGTCACTGCCATGGACGTGGTGTACGCTCTGAAGCGCCAGGGTCGTACCCTCTACGGATTCGGCGGATAAGAGCTTGGCTAATCCATCGATTCCACCCACCACCACCTCAAAACGGGACCTAATTAGGTCCCTATACTTTTTTACTGAAGGGCTTAATAGACGATAACATAAATTGTTTTGATATCAGCTAGCACATTGGGTCTTATGAAATCTATTTTTTATCCTCGCATGCTTAAAGGGACTCTGATTGGGGAGGGAGGGGGGGGGGGAAGGTTTGTTACGTTATATACTAGCAGAGCAGGATCATTGGTGGGGGGGGGGGGTGAGGGGGAGAGAGAGAGAGAGAGATCTTTCCCAACTCTTCCTTTTTACATGAGTGAGCTACCCGTTTTATTCATTTTATCCTTCTCAGAGCTGTTTTGATAGTATCCAAATGATGGTAAATGAAAAGGGAGGACACGAATATCTACCCAGAATTCAGGACTGGCAATCGATATGCATGTTTGAGTGCGAATCTTTTTCTCTCTCAACTTAGGTATACGTTTATGTCGTACCTAAAAGCGAGAACCACACTATTGGGACAAGTATGCAAGGCCCAATTTTCCTAACAAGCACAGTTAATTTTGTTATTTTCGAACATTTCTTTCCAAATTGGTTTATCCAATTAACAGTATTATATTAAGATCATGAATTGCTGGGTTAGGTTAGGTTAGGTTAGGTTAGGTTAGGTTAGCTTAGCTTAGGTTAGGTTAGGTTAGGTTAGGTTAGGTTAGCTTAGCTTAGCTTGGGTTAGCTTAGGTTAGGTTAGGTTAGCTTAGCTTGGGTTAGCATAGGTTAGGTTAGGTTTGATTACATTTCTATGTTAGATTTAACTCAAATTCAAAACAATTGCAGTCATTCGGCTTGTTAGTCAACTTGCCTCTAATAGGGGCAATTTGTCTAACAAGACTATTTAGTTTTGTGTGCATATATATATTATATATATATATATATATATATATATATATATATATATATATATATATATATATATATATATATATATATATTATAGCTTCAAGACTCCGAACCAATATAGAAGCATCAAGAGGAAGTGCTTGTGTTATGGGCCAATAGGCCTTCTGCAGTTACTTCCATTCTTATGTTTTTATTCCCATTGGTTCGTGTTTTATCTTGTGTAAATGTCAATCACCTCACCAAAAACTTTGGTACCATATCACCTCACCCATGTATGTGTATATATATATATATATATATATATAATATAATATATATATATATATATATATATATATTATATATATATATATATATATATATATATATAATATACAGAGTAAATCTACCCCAAAAGTAATGATTTATTTGTCTACAAAACTAAACTCTTTTTGGAATCATATGAGGCCCCTCCACTGAGGGGGGAGGCCTGGATGTTTATTGTCATGTGTATTCATGCTGCTTGCATGTCGTCGTTTATTTTGCCTTTGTTGTTTTCTTGACAGCTTTCTTTGCCTTGGGTGGTTTGGGAGATTTTGAAGCTCTCTTTATTTTGGGCTTTTTGTTCCCAACAACAAGCTGCTGCTGCTGCTGCTTCTTTTTCAAGGCTGTAGGTGGTTTGTTGCTTGTGGCGGCTTTCTTGGGAGTTACCACGGCCTTCTTTGCTGCTGTAGATGGTTTCTTGGTTGTGGTGGCTTTCTTGGGAGTTAGAACGGCCCTCTTCTCTGCTACGGCCAGCTTGAATGATCCACTAGCTCCACTTCCCTTGGTCTGAACAAGAATGCCGTCAGCCACTGCTTTCTTGAGAAATCTTCGGATGTAAATGGCGATCTTGGCAGCCTCGACTTTGTTGTTGGCAACAACGTACTTCTTGATTGCTTGTAGAGACGAGCCCTTACGGTCTTTGAGTGCTGCGACCGCGGCTAGAACCATTTGACTAGTTTTCGGGTGAGCAACCTGGACGCGAGGTTTCCTGGTGGTGGCCACCACAGCAGCAGCAGCCGCAGCCTTCTTGGTAGGCTTTGCTTCTACCATGATGATGATGAGATAACCAAGGTGATGAGAGACGCTCAGACAGTCACGGGGGAATGATGCTGCCGCCGCTTGAGCCGAACCTATTTATGTGCCGGCACGGTACAGAAGCTGCAACCTGGCAACTCGTCCACCAATCACGACGGTTGGTTTTACGGCTCCGAAACCTGGATCCCATATCTTCTCTAAAATAGAAGCATTTGTTCATGTTCTTTGTAAAAGTATCATAAAGCAGGACAGATGAGACAAATATCATAAAAACTGAAGAGCAGATGAGCACACACATGTATGTATTACAAAAGAAAATCCACAAATTCATTAGAAATTGGCAGGGTAGGCTGAGGAAGTAGGTAGATGTAAAATGTCTGTAAATGGCGAAAGAACATAAACCCAAGACTGAATAAACGATGTTAAATATCCATGCCAAGGAGACAAAAATATGTTAGGATACAATTACCATTAAGACACCACAAGAAGGTCCGTATCCTGCCGTGATGACTAAAAAGAGTTGGTTATTAGCCACAATGTGTAGGCAGTCTCATGCCAACGGCCATACCACGTTGAGAACACCGCTTCTCGTCCGATCAGCGAAGTTAAGCAACGTTGGGTTTGGTTAGTACTTGGATGGGTGACCGCCTGGGAACACCAAATGCTGTTGGCAATAATGTTTTTTGTTTTGTTTTGTTTTGTTTCGTTTGTTTTTGTTTGAATGGCTGGCTGGCTGGCTGGCTGGCTCCACGGGAAATTCACGGAGTTGTGTGGAATAAGGCCTGGTAAAATGAATTAATATGTATGTCATGTTTAAAACAAACTCGCTTAATATAGTGTGTGAGGCTTTATACAAAAACAAACAACCAAAACAAAACATGTTGTATATATATATATATATATATATATATATATATATATATATATATATATATATATATATATATATATATAGCTTAATCCGGGTTTGAACTCGCAACTCCAAGAATACGCATCACTTATATACACTTTACCACTGGACCACTGCAGGACACTTGATGCTGAGGTATCAATTTAATGACGTAAATGCCATTTCCACAAATAAATGATAATTTAAAAGTATTTGTATGTACAAATCTTTTCTGTTTAAAAGGCTACAATATCAGTTACTGATATAATTTGTGTTAATGTTTCTATACCCACAGGAAGGCATGTTTTTGCTTATATGTAAGGGGTACGGAGAAGGAATCCACAGACCATCATTCCCCTTCCCCCCCCCCCCCTCCCACCTACTACCACCACCACCACCACCACCACCACTACTCACCACCAATCACCACCAATCACCACCACCACCAATCACCACCAATCACCACCACCACACCTAACCGAAAACCCCCTAACACATCAACCCTCCCCCCAATCAACAGGCGAAATAATAACCCTCAAATGCCTGCCTGCCTGCCTGCCAGCCAGCCAATACTAACGGTCTTCTCAGAAAGAAAATCTCTTTGTATCTGTATTACTTGATGAAATGTATGATTCTAATAATGAAAATAAATTGTTATGTCGGTTGTATGAGCATAATGACCAATATGCACGTGATATGAATGAATTAAATAGTGTAGTTTTAAGTAATTAGGTTGTAGACACATTAAGCGGATATGATATTTGACGCGTCCAGAACTGGTGATTTTTGGTTTAGTTTTAAATGCACCACCACCACCACCACCACCATTGCTTCCCCAGAGCCTAATTAAGGACCGGTAAAAGGAGTCAATATGTATGTCATCTATAAAACCAAAGAATGAATAAAAACACACACACACACACCTACATAATAGTACTAGGAAGATTGTATGGCATAAAAAAAAAAAAAAAGTACTCCCATTGGGTCGTTTGAACTCGCGACTTCCAAAACACCAGCCACACACCTTACCACCCAGCCACCATAGAGTTGGTATAATTGTGCAACTTTAGTTATAAAACTAAAGTTCTTATTGTCTCAAATCTTATTGTCTGTTCTATGAAAAGGCATGATGTAAATTATGTATTTTTTGAATGATTGAATTGTAGGCACATTAAGCGGATTCGATATTTGATATATCCAGAAAAGGTGATTTCTGTTCAGTTTTAAAATGCATCACCGTTAACGCTAAAGGACTGGTAAAACGACTCGATGTTTGTCATTTTTAAAATAAACACTAAAACTAGGCCCTTAACATATATAATGTTTGAATATAAATTGAATGCATATAAATACAAAGTGGGAGTGGCTGGCTGGCTGGCTGCCTGCCTGCCTGGCTGGCTGGCTGGCTGGCTGGCTGGTTGGCTGACTGGCTGGCTGCCTGGCTGCCTGCCTGCTGCCTGCCTGCCTGCCT
>NW_027189213.1:226593-239093 GCF_040958095.1 Procambarus clarkii | reverse complement strand
GCATAAGAGTGAAAAGCGACGGCGTTTTGTTTGTAAGAGAACAGGTTGTACTACAAATGACTTGATTTATTGATATCACATGTATGTATGACACCTAAATTATGCTAGGAATGTCTGAAATCTCCTTAGAAGGATATTTTGGCCCTGAGAAGGGCCGAGTTTGGTGTATACTAGGGTGGTCGATTTAGCTTATGCACGCTCTCCACGGATACGGCGAGCAAGCTGAATGTCCTTTGGCATGATGGTGACACGCTTGGCGTGGATGGCACAGAGGTTAGTGTCCTCGAAGAGACCGACCAGGTAAGCCTCGGATGCCTCCTGTAAAGCCATGACGGCAGACGACTGGAAGCGAAGATCGGTCTTGAAGTCCTGGGCAATCTCGCGCACCAGACGCTGGAAGGGAAGTTTCCTGATGAGCAACTCGGTGCTCTTCTGGTAACGACGGATCTCACGCAGGGCGACCGTTCCGGGCCTGTAACGGTGAGGCTTCTTCACACCCCCTGTGGCAGGAGCAGACTTGCGTGCTGCCTTGGTGGCCAGCTGCTTACGAGGAGCCTTGCCTCCCGTGGACTTGCGAGCAGTCTGCTTGGTGCGAGCCATGGTGAACAACTGTGGTTTGTGATGGCCGGCGCCGAAAAATTTTTGCTTATATACGCCGTCTCGAGGCGCTTGCTCGAGCGCCATTGGCTGCTCGACTCGCCTACGTCACCCCGTTGCCCCTCCCCTCCTTCCTCTGGCTGCAGCCAACAGGCGGCTCACCTCAATCACTATTATCGCTGATTTTGCTCTATTTTTTGGATTTGTGCAAAAGTCATTTCACAGGGACGTGAAACAGACGAGTAGGCAACTGCAGTTTTGAAAGCGTTGTGAGAAAGCCGTGTCTACTCGACCACAAGCGTAAAGTAAGGGCAGGCAGGAGTTGCAATGCTACTAGTACGTCCGCTTGATGGGATATAGTCGGGAAATCGTGCGGGCATTCGTCAATTCGATTCACACAACTTCAACACCATGACTGGACGCGGCAAGGGAGGCAAGGGACTCGGAAAGGGTGGCGCCAAGCGTCATCGTAAGGTGCTACGTGACAACATCCAGGGCATCACCAAGCCCGCTATTCGTCGCTTAGCTCGTCGTGGCGGCGTGAAGCGTATTTCGGGTCTCATCTACGAAGAGACCCGTGGCGTCCTGAAGGTGTTCCTCGAGAACGTCATCCGTGATGCTGTAACCTACACGGAACACGCCAAGAGGAAGACCGTCACTGCCATGGACGTGGTGTACGCTCTGAAGCGCCAGGGTCGTACCCTCTACGGATTCGGCGGATAAGAGCTTGGCTAATCCATCGATTCCACCCACCACCACCTCAAAACGGGACCTAATTAGGTCCCTATACTTTTTTACTGAAGGGCTTAATAGACGATAACATAAATTGTTTTGATATCAGCTAGCACATTGGGTCTTATGAAATCTATTTTTTATCCTCGCATGCTTAAAGGGACTCTGATTGGGGAGGGAGGGGGGGGGGGAAGGTTTGTTACGTTATATACTAGCAGAGCAGGATCATTGGTGGGGGGGGGGGGGTGAGGGGGAGAGAGAGAGAGAGAGAGATCTTTCCCAACTCTTCCTTTTTACATGAGTGAGCTACCCGTTTTATTCATTTTATCCTTCTCAGAGCTGTTTTGATAGTATCCAAATGATGGTAAATGAAAAGGGAGGACACGAATATCTACCCAGAATTCAGGACTGGCAATCGATATGCATGTTTGAGTGCGAATCTTTTTCTCTCTCAACTTAGGTATACGTTTATGTCGTACCTAAAAGCGAGAACCACACTATTGGGACAAGTATGCAAGGCCCAATTTTCCTAACAAGCACAGTTAATTTTGTTATTTTCGAACATTTCTTTCCAAATTGGTTTATCCAATTAACAGTATTATATTAAGATCATGAATTGCTGGGTTAGGTTAGGTTAGGTTAGGTTAGGTTAGGTTAGCTTAGCTTAGGTTAGGTTAGGTTAGGTTAGGTTAGCTTAGCTTAGCTTGGGTTAGCTTAGGTTAGGTTAGGTTAGCTTAGCTTGGGTTAGCATAGGTTAGGTTAGGTTTGATTACATTTCTATGTTAGATTTAACTCAAATTCAAAACAATTGCAGTCATTCGGCTTGTTAGTCAACTTGCCTCTAATAGGGGCAATTTGTCTAACAAGACTATTTAGTTTTGTGTGCATATATATATATATATATATATATATATTATATATATACTATATCATATATCTCTTATAATATCTATATATATCTATATATATATATTAGTATAGCTATCAAGACTCCGAACCAATATAGAAGCATCAAGAGGAAGTGATTTGTGTTATGGGCCAATAGGCCTTCTGCAGTTACTTCCATTTCTTATTGTTTTTATTCCCATTCGGTTCGTGTTTATCTTGTGTAAATGTCAACTCCACCTCACCAAAAACTTTGGGACCATATCAACATCACCCTTATGTGTAATATATAAATATAATATATATCTTATATAATATATATATACATATATAATACTATAAATATATATATATATATATAATATAATATAATATAATATACAGAGTAAATCTACCCACCAAAGTAATGATTTATTTGTCTACAAACTAAAACTCTTTTTGGAAGTCACTATGAAGAGCCCCTCCACTGAGGGGGGAGGCCTGGATGTTTTATTGTCATGTGTATTCATGCTGCTTGCATGTCGTCGTTTATTTATGCCTTTGTATTGTTTTCTTGACGCTTTCTTTGCCTTGGGTGGTTTGGGAGATTTTGAAGCTCTCTTTATTTTGGGCTTTTTGTTCCAACAACAGCTGCTGCTGCTGCTGCTTCTTTTCAAGGCTGTAGGTGGTTTGTTGCTTGTGGCGGCTTTCTTGGGAGTTACCACGCGCCTTCTTTGCTGCTGTAGATGGTTTCTTGGTTGTGGGGCTTTCTTGGGAGTTAGAACGGCCCTCTTCTCTGCTACGGCCAGCTTGAATGATCCACTAGCTCCACTTCCTTGGGCTGAACAAGAATGCCGTCAGCCACTGCTTTCTTGAGAAATCTTCGGATGTAAATGGCGATCTTGGCAGCCTCGACTTTGTTGTTGGGCAACAACGTACTTCTTGATTGCTTGTAAGACGAGCCCTTACGGTCTTTGAGTGCTGCGACCGCGGCTAGAACCATTTGACTAGTTTTACGGGTGAGCAACCTGGACGCGAGGTTTCCTGGTGGTGGCCACCACAGCAGCAGCAGCCGCAGCCTCTTGGTAGGCTTTGCTTCTACCATGATGATGATGAGATAACCAAGGGATGAGAGACGCTCAGACAGTCACGGGGGAATGATGCTGCCGCCGCTTGAGCCGAACCTATTTATGTGCCGGCACGGTACAGAGCTGCAACCTGGCAACTCGTCCACCAATCACGACGGTTGGTTTTACGGCTCCGAAACCTGGATCCCATATCTTCTCTAAAATAGAAGCATTTGTTCATGTTCTTTGTAAAAGTATCATAAAGCAGGACAGATGAGACAAATATCATAAAAACTGAAGAGCAGATGAGCACACACATGTATGTATTACAAAAGAAAATCCACAAATTCATTAGAAATTGGCAGGGTAGGCTGAGGAAGTAGGTAGATGTAAAATGTCTGTAAATGGCGAAAGAACATAAACCCAAGACTGAATAACGATGTTAAATATCCATGCCAAGGAGACAAAAATATGTTAGGATACAATTACCATTAAGACACCACAAGAAGGTCCGTATCCTGCCGTGATGACTAAAAAGAGTTGGTTATTAGCCACAATGTGTAGGCAGTCTCATGCCAACGGCCATACCCACGTTGAGAACACCGCTTCTCGTCCGATCAGCGAAGTTAAGCAACGTTGGGTTTGGTTAGTACTTGGATGGGTGACCGACCTGGGAACACCAAATGCTGTTGGCAATAATGTTTTTGTTTGTTTTGTTTGTTTCGTTTGTTTTTGTTTGAATGGCTGGCTGGCTGGCTGGCTGGCTCCACGGGAAATTCACGGAGTTGTGTGGAATAAGGCCTGGTAAAATGAATTAATATGTATGTCATGTTTAAAACAAACTCGCTTAATATAGTGTGTGAGGCCTTTATACAAAAACAAAACAACCAAAACAAAACATGTTGTATATATATATATATATATATATATATATATATAATATATATATATATATATATATATATTATATATATATATATATATACTTAATCCGGGTTTGAACTCGCAACTCCAAGAATACGCATCACTTATATACACTTTACCACTGGACCACTGCAGGACACTTGATGCTGAGGTATCAATTTAATGACGTAAATGCCATTTCCACAAATAAATGATAATTTAAAAGTATTTGTATGTACAAATCTTTCTGTTTAAAAGAGGCTACAATATCAGTTACTGATATAATTTGTGTTAATGTTTCTATACCCACAGGAAGGCATGTTTTTGCTTATATGTAAGGGGTACGGAGAAGGAATCCACAGACCATCATTCCCTTCCCCCCCCCCCCCTCCCACCTACTACCACCACCACCACCACCACCACCACTACTCACCACCAATCACCACCAATCACCACCACCACCAATCACCACCAATCACCACCCACACACCTAACCGAAAACCCACTAACACATCAACCCTCCCCCCAATCAACAGGCGAAATAATAACCCTCAAATGCCTGCCTGCCTGCCTGCCAGCCAGCCAATACTAACGGTCTTCTCAGAAAGAAAATCTCTTTGTATCTGTATTACTTGATGAAATGTATGATTCTAATAATGAAAATAAATTGTTATGTCGGTTGTATGAGCATAATGACCAATATGCACGTGATATGAATGAATTAAATAGTGTAGTTTTAAGTAATTAGGTTGTAGACACATTAAGCGGATATGATATTTGACGCGTCCAGAACTGGTGATTTTTGGTTTAGTTTTAAATGCACCACCACCACCACCACCACCATTGCTTCCCCAGAGCCTAATTAAGGACCGGTAAAAGGAGTCAATATGTATGTCATCTATAAAACCAAAGAATGAATAAAAACACACACACACACACCTACATAATAGTACTAGGAAGATTGTATGGCATAAAAAAAAAAAAAAAAAGTACTCCCATTGGGTCGTTTGAACTCGCGACTTCCAAAACACCAGCCACACACCTTACCACCCAGCCACCATAGAGTTGGTATAATTGTGCAACTTTAGTTATAAAACTAAAGTTCTTATTGTCTCAAATCTTATTGTCTGTTCTATGAAAAGGCATGATGTAAATTATGTATTTTTTGAATGATTGAATTGTAGGCACATTAAGCGGATTCGATATTTGATATATCCAGAAAAGGTGATTTCTGTTCAGTTTAAAATGCATCACCGTTAACGCTAAAGGACTGGTAAAACGACTCGATGTTTGTCATTTTTAAAAATAAACACTAAAACTAGGCCCTTAACATATATAATGTTTGAATATAAATTGAATGCATATAAATACAAAGTGGGAGTGGCTGGCTGGCTGGCTGCCTGCCTGCCTGGCTGGCTGGCTGGCTGGCTGGCTGGTTGGCTGACTGGCTGGCTGCCTGGCTGCCTGCCTGCCTGCCTGCCTGCTGCCTGCCTGCCTGCCTGCCTGGCTGCTGGCTGGCTGGCTGGCTGGCTGGCTGGCTGGCTGGCTGGCTGGCTGGCTGGCTGCCCGCCCGCCCGCCCGCCCGCCCGCCCGCCCGCCCGCCTGCTTGCCTTGCCTTGCCTTGCCTTGCCTTGCCTTGCCTTGGCTGTCCTGTCCTGTTATTGCCTTGCCTTGCCTTGCCTTGCCTTGCCTTGCCCTGCCCTGCCTTGGCTGCAGCTGGCTGGCTGGCCGTAAATCAACTCTTAACAACACCACACCACACCACACCATCACTCATCACCCATCACCCACCACCGGCCCCAGTCTCCCAGCCTCTCTTATATACCCGAGCAGGCCCTTTAAATTATTTGAATTGTTGCACTTCGGCCAATGGCACGATCGCTGCTGCTCAAACATATTCTGGTTCACAAGTATTATAATATATTATATTATATTATATTATATATATATATATATATATATATATATATATATATATATATATATATATATATATATATATATATATATATTTATTCATGAAACACATTAAAACCTTGATCATTTATTCATTCGTTACGTCTAGTGAAGAATTGCTTTTGTTCATTTGTATGATTAAAAATTGATAGAATATGAATTCCTCGCTTAAAGTAAAATATAAAATATATATTGGATTTATATGATTGGTTAATATTCCAAGTGATGCTGAATATCCCCTATAATTTTGTTTGTTTGTTTGTTTGTTATGTACACATTCCAAATGAAATCAATATAAATGTTATTATTAATGTTTGAAAAGTTGATTGTCTACTTGAATCTCTCTATTAAAGTGTGTGTGGCTCCGGATGGAGCCTGGTTATGGTATTTGTCGTGGTGGGTGGCAGAAGTGCTTACTTCTTCTCTGTCTTCTTTGGCAAAAGAACTGCCTGAATGTTTGGAAGAACACCTCCCTGTGCAATGGTTACGCCAGACAGAAGTTTGTTGAGTTCTTCGTCGTTGCGGATGGCCAACTGCAAGTGACGTGGGATGATACGGGTCTTCTTGTTGTCACGTGCGGCGTTACCGGCGAGCTCCAGAACTTCGGCAGCGAGGTATTCCATGACGGCTGCCAGGTAGACAGGAGCGCCAGCACCGACGCGTTCGGCGTAGTTGCCCTTACGCAGCAGACGGTGAATTCTGCCCACGGGGAACTGAAGTCCGGCCCTGCTGGAGCGAGACTTTGAACTTGCCCTTCACTTTGCCTCCCTTGCCGCGTCCTGACATTGCTGCTGCTGTTGTGGGTTTGTGGTGGTTTTATGCCGCCCCGCAGATCGAGCTTCGTGTTATATACCCCGCTCAGGATCAAGGGAGCCCGCCACTGACCAATCAGCGCGCTCCGCCACGCGACCCGCTCTGAGCTGAGTCGCGAGCGGGATATAAAAGGAAAGCTCGCCTCGCGCAAAAGTTCATTATTGTATCGCAACGCCAGCCAGCACGAGCATCATCATGCCACCCAAGGCATCTGGAAAGGCTGCCAAGAAGGCCGGAAAGGCCCAGAAGGCCATTGCCAAGGGCGATAAGAAAAAGAAGCGCAGGAGGAAGGAGAGCTACAGCATCTACATCTACAAAGTGCTGAAGCAGGTCCACCCCGACACTGGTATCTCTTCCAAAGCCATGTCGATCATGAACTCGTTCGTGAACGACATCTTCGAGCGCATCGCCGCCGAGGCTTCTCGCCTGGCCCACTACAACAAGCGTTCCACCATTACCAGTCGGGAGATCCAGACGGCTGTAAGGCTCCTGTTGCCCGGAGAACTGGCCAAGCACGCCGTCTCTGAGGGCACTAAGGCCGTCACCAAGTACACCTCCTCCAAGTAAAACGGCTTACTTACTGCCCTGTGGTGGTGGCTTGGCCTCAAACCAACAAACTCGGCTCCATTGGAGCCACACTTTAATTTCTAAAGAGATTGTGAGTGTTAGACACCAATACTATTATAACAAAAACCTCTGTCACTGAAAGCAAATAGCTATAAAATGAGAATATTTATGAAACTGTCTGTGTGTGTTTCTCTCTCTCAGTGTCTGTCTGTCTGTCTGTCTGTCTGTCTGTCTGTCTGTCTGTCTGCCTGCCTGCCTGCCTGTCTGTCTGTCTGTCTGTCTGTCTGTCTGTCTGTCTGTCTGTCTGTCTGTCTGTCTGTCTTGTCTGTCTTGTCTGTCTGTCTGTGTGTCTCTCTCTCTCTCTCTCTCTCTCTCTCATCTCTCTCTCTCTCATCTCTCTCTCGTCTCCTCTCTCTCTCTCTCATCTCTCTCTCTCTCTCTCCTCTCTCTCTCTCTCTCTCTCTCTCTCTCTCTCTCTCAACACATATAAGCACTCGGTATCTTTTTTCTAGAGATTAGAGATTCATTGTTATGTTCCACATTAGGATTACTATGCAGGCCACCCTCTTAGGTTTGAAAATGTCAAGAAAACGGTTAATTTAAAATGTCATCTCCTAACTTAACAGATTAAGCCAGAGGACCGAAAACAGAATAAAACAGGACTGGACAGTATATGTCACTTATACAAGCTGCTTTTATTTCTAGTACAGTATGACAATTTTTATTTTGGGGGGGGGGGTGATCCTTGACAGTGCATAAGAGTGAAAAGCGACGGCGTTTTGTTTGTAAGAGAACAGGTTGTACTAACAAATGACTTGATTTATTGATATCACATGTATGTATGACACCTAAATTATGCTAGGAATGTCTGAAATCTCCTTAGAAGGATATTTTGGCCCTGAGAAGGGCCGAGTTTGGTGTATACTAGGGTGGTCGATTTAGCTTATGCACGCTCTCCACGGATACGGCGAGCAAGCTGAATGTCCTTTGGCATGATGGTGACACGCTTGGCGTGGATGGCACAGAGGTTAGTGTCCTCGAAGAGACCGACCAGGTAAGCCTCGGATGCCTCCTGTAAAGCCATGACGGCAGACGACTGGAAGCGAAGATCGGTCTTGAAGTCCTGGGCAATCTCGCGCACCAGACGCTGGAAGGGAAGTTTCCTGATGAGCAACTCGGTGCTCTTCTGGTAACGACGGATCTCACGCAGGGCGACCGTTCCGGGCCTGTAACGGTGAGGCTTCTTCACACCCCCTGTGGCAGGAGCAGACTTGCGTGCTGCCTTGGTGGCCAGCTGCTTACGAGGAGCCTTGCCTCCCGTGGACTTGCGAGCAGTCTGCTTGGTGCGAGCCATGGTGAACAACTGTGGTTTGTGATGGCCGGCGCCGAAAAAATTTTTGCTTATATACGCCGTCTCGAGGCGCTTGCTCGAGCGCCATTGGCTGCTCGACTCGCCTACGTCACCCCGTTGCCCCTCCCCTCCTTCCTCTGGCTGCAGCCAACAGGCGGCTCACCTCAATCACTATTATCGCTGATTTTGCTCTATTTTTTGGATTTGTGCAAAAGTCATTTCACAGGGACGTGAAACAGACGAGTAGGCAACTGCAGTTTTGAAAGCGTTGTGAGAAAGCCGTGTCTACTCGACCACAAGCGTAAAGTAAGGGCAGGCAGGAGTTGCAATGCTACTAGTACGTCCGCTTGATGGGATATAGTCGGGAAATCGTGCGGGCATTCGTCAATTCGATTCACACAACTTCAACACCATGACTGGACGCGGCAAGGGAGGCAAGGGACTCGGAAAGGGTGGCGCCAAGCGTCATCGTAAGGTGCTACGTGACAACATCCAGGGCATCACCAAGCCCGCTATTCGTCGCTTAGCTCGTCGTGGCGGCGTGAAGCGTATTTCGGGTCTCATCTACGAAGAGACCCGTGGCGTCCTGAAGGTGTTCCTCGAGAACGTCATCCGTGATGCTGTAACCTACACGGAACACGCCAAGAGGAAGACCGTCACTGCCATGGACGTGGTGTACGCTCTGAAGCGCCAGGGTCGTACCCTCTACGGATTCGGCGGATAAGAGCTTGGCTAATCCATCGATTCCACCCACCACCACCTCAAAACGGGACCTAATTAGGTCCCTATACTTTTTTACTGAAGGGCTTAATAGACGATAACATAAATTGTTTTGATATCAGCTAGCACATTGGGTCTTATGAAATCTATTTTTTATCCTCGCATGCTTAAAGGGACTCTGATTGGGGAGGGAGGGGGGGGGGGGGGAAGGTTTGTTACGTTATATACTAGCAGAGCAGGATCATTGGTGGGGGGGGGGGGGGGTGAGGGGGAGAGAGAGAGAGAGAGAGATCTTTCCCAACTCTTCCTTTTTACATGAGTGAGCTACCCGTTTTATTCATTTTATCCTTCTCAGAGCTGTTTTTGATAGTATCCAAATGATGGTAAATGAAAAGGGAGGACACGAATATCTACCCAGAATTCAGGACTGGCAATCGATATGCATGTTTGAGTGCGAATCTTTTCTCTCTCAACTTAGGTATACGTTTATGTCGTACCTAAAAGCGAGAACCACACTATTGGGACAAGTATGCAAGGCCCAATTTTCCTAACAAGCACAGTTAATTTTGTTATTTTCGAACATTTCTTTCCAAATTGGTTTATCCAATTAACAGTATTATATTAAGATCATGAATTGCTGGGTTAGGTTAGGTTAGGTTAGGTTAGGTTAGGTTAGCTTAGCTTAGGTTAGGTTAGGTTAGGTTAGGTTAGGTTAGCTTAGCTTAGCTTGGGTTAGCTTAGGTTAGGTTAGGTTAGCTTAGCTTGGGTTAGCATAGGTTCGGTTAGGTTTGATTACATTTCTATGTTAGATTTAACTCAAAGTTCAAAACAATTGCAGTCATTCGGCTTGTTAGTCACTTGCCTCTAATAGGGGCAATTTTCTAACAAGACTATTTAGTTTGTGTGCATATATATATATATATAGTATATATATATATATATTATATATATATATATATATATAATATATATATATAGATATATATATATATATATATATATATATATATTATAGCTTCAAGACTCCGAACCAATATAGAAGCATCAAGAGGAAGTGCTTGTGTTAATGGGCCAATAGGCCTTCTGCAGTTACTTCCATTCTTATGTTTTTATTCCCATTGGTTCGTGTTTTATCTTGTGTAATGTCAATCACCTCACCAAAAAACTTTGGTACCATATCACCTCACCCATGTATGTGGTGTATATATATATATATATATATATAGTATATATATATATATTATATATATATATATATATATATAGATATATATATATATATATATATATATATATATATATATATATATATATATATATATATATATAATATACAGAGTAAATCTACCCCAAAAGTAATGATTTATTTGTCTACAAAACTAAACTCTTTTTGGAATCATATGAGGCCCCTCCACTGAGGGGGGAGGCCTGGATGTTTATTGTCATGTGTATTCATGCTGCTTGCATGTCGTCGTTTATTTTGCCTTTGTTGTTTTCTTGACAGCTTTCTTTGCCTTGGGTGGTTTGGGAGATTTTGAAGCTCTCTTTATTTTGGGCTTTTTGTTCCCAACAACAAGCTGCTGCTGCTGCTGCTTCTTTTTCAAGGCTGTAGGTGGTTTGTTGCTTGTGGCGGCTTTCTTGGGAGTTACCACGGCCTTCTTTGCTGCTGTAGATGGTTTCTTGGTTGTGGTGGCTTTCTTGGGAGTTAGAACGGCCCTCTTCTCTGCTACGGCCAGCTTGAATGATCCACTAGCTCCACTTCCCTTGGTCTGAACAAGAATGCCGTCAGCCACTGCTTTCTTGAGAAATCTTCGGATGTAAATGGCGATCTTGGCAGCCTCGACTTTGTTGTTGGCAACAACGTACTTCTTGATTGCTTGTAGAGACGAGCCCTTACGGTCTTTGAGTGCTGCGACCGCGGCTAGAACCATTTGACTAGTTTTCGGGTGAGCAACCTGGACGCGAGGTTTCCTGGTGGTGGCCACCACAGCAGCAGCAGCCGCAGCCTTCTTGGTAGGCTTTGCTTCTACCATGATGATGATGAGATAACCAAGGTGATGAGAGACGCTCAGACAGTCACGGGGGAATGATGCTGCCGCCGCTTGAGCCGAACCTATTTATGTGCCGGCACGGTACAGAAGCTGCAACCTGGCAACTCGTCCACCAATCACGACGGTTGGTTTTACGGCTCCGAAACCTGGATCCCATATCTTCTCTAAAATAGAAGCATTTGTTCATGTTCTTTGTAAAAGTATCATAAAGCAGGACAGATGAGACAAATATCATAAAAACTGAAGAGCAGATGAGCACACACATGTATGTATTACAAAAGAAAATCCACAAATTCATTAGAAATTGGCAGGGTAGGCTGAGGAAGTAGGTAGATGTAAAATGTCTGTAAATGGCGAAAGAACATAAACCCAAGACTGAATAAACGATGTTAAATATCCATGCCAAGGAGACAAAAATATGTTAGGATACAATTACCATTAAGACACCACAAGAAGGTCCGTATCCTGCCGTGATGACTAAAAAGAGTTGGTTATTAGCCACAATGTGTAGGCAGTCTCATGCCAACGGCCATACCACGTTGAGAACACCGCTTCTCGTCCGATCAGCGAAGTTAAGCAACGTTGGGTTTGGTTAGTACTTGGATGGGTGACCGCCTGGGAACACCAAATGCTGTTGGCAATAATGTTTTTTGTTTTGTTTTGTTTTGTTTCGTTTGTTTTTGTTTGAATGGCTGGCTGGCTGGCTGGCTGGCTCCACGGGAAATTCACGGAGTTGTGTGGAATAAGGCCTGGTAAAATGAATTAATATGTATGTCATGTTTAAAACAAACTCGCTTAATATAGTGTGTGAGGCTTTATTACAAAAAACAAACAACCAAAACAAAACATGTTGTATATATATATATATATATATATATA